>NC_089587.1:78759087-78936107 GCF_019320115.1 Miscanthus floridulus
ACAGAGTCAAGCACCCATAGCTAGCTAGATAAAAAAATATGCAACCTAGCACAATAAGATGACTTCTAATCCACACAACGATACATGTCCATATCCGATACACAAAGAGTCAAATAGTAGCATTATTTCACAATTTAGAGTTTTGAGCGACTCTCAAACTTTCCACGTAGCGAAGACTAACACTCATCGAATAGGACATGAAACGCAGCTGATGACCATGGCGTCAAAAAGTTGTTGACCCCTCTAATTTTCTCTTTGGCATAAAGCACGAAAAAGAAAAGAAGAAAGATAGATCAACACCTACTCGTCATCTCCCTAGATGTCCGTCCAATCAATATCATCACCTTCTACAGCAGTCCCGGCACCACCATCACCATCATCGTTGTCAGAGTCAATACGTGCATGGCCCTGATGGGAGTAGTGGTGTGTAGCGAGTGAAATGATGGAATGCCTCGGCTCTTGTCTCTGACAGTATCCCTCTAGGGTCTCATCCCAACTGTTGCTTGTCCCTGCTGCTCCTCCTCATCATCATCATCCAAATCTATGTCAGAGTGACTTGAAAGGTCATACTATGGAGGAGGTGGAATAGGAGGAAGTGGTGGAAGGTCCTGTCCATGCTGCTAACGCTGCTCAAGCTGTGTCTCAACGCTCTGTCAGCTGCATTGGTGCACTTGCCGAAGATTGCCTTTAACCACTTGCCAAACTTCTTCATCTTGCCTCCTCTGCGAGACCTAGAGCGGGAAGACTCAGGGACATTTACATGAGCATGAGAGCTCCCCACTCCCTGAGTAGCTGCAGCTGGCTAGGTCTTCTCAATTTTGTAGACGGTGTGCATCCCATCCTTCAAAAAATAAAATCCAGTGATCCTCTCAATCATGAACATGAGGTAAGAGGCATAGGGCAGCCCCCTCATCCCATCCTCCACTACAAATCTCAACTTAGTCCACATGAATCTAGGGACATTAAACCTGTCCCCACCTGGAGCAAATCTAGCTAACACATTTCTCACATAGCCATTAATATCTGAGGCAGCTCCGTCCTTTCGGTTGATGGTGTTCCTGATGAGGTTGAGGATGTAATAGAAGCTGTGTAGACCACTCTTCTTGCCATCTGCAATCCTTCTATCTCTCCACATGTAACTGATGTCATGGATCTCAGCTCGAGGCTCATCATGAATGTAAGTGTAACCTCTGTGCTCCTCCCCAAAGCCAAGAATCCAGCTGAAAGTGATAAAGTTGACTTGGTAGTGCCAACCATCAGTCATCCAGTGAATCTCATCAGAGGTCTAGTCATAGAAGTATGTGGCATGAAACTATGCAATGACTTCCTCATTCCAGTTATACTGGAAACCCATGATATCTGATGAAACCTGTCACAAATTTTGATTACCTTGTCAAACTCAGGCTCCTCCTTCTCCTGTCCCATCCCATCCCAATTAATGTACTGCATCTGATGATCTTGGTTTTCTTGGATACAAGAATGGCAGTGGCATAAAAGTTGGAATGAACTCATCTAGAATCCATAATCAATGTCCAAATCCTTGCGCACTACATAGGGATCTATAATCAATGACTAACTTCCAACTCTTGGAATAGTCGATGATTGGATGCTGATGAGAGTCATCTGGTACTTTCATAAGCATCTCCCCAACCTCTCTGATGTAGGATCTGTCGAACTCGGCCAAGTGAAGGGAGTGTTCGGACAGGCATCCATGGTACGGCCAGTCATCTCCAACCTTCCATCTTCGATGTACTGCTCACAACTCCCCCTATCACCACGACCCTCAGAGCTGCACTACTACCTACTGCTGTTGACCTCCCTCGACCATGGCAAGGTGGATCCTTGTCTCTTGCTCATTCATCTTCCTTTTCCCCTTCGGTCATTATCTCCATGCTCCATCTTCTGAAACGAGGAATGGAGAGGAGAGGGAAGAACTGCTCGGGCCAGGGGCAGTAGCAGCTGTTAGTGACATTGAGGGAGGGCTGGCAGCTGCCGCGGCACTGCCAGAGACCGGCAATGCATGGTCAAGCGACAGCGACGGCGCAGGCGTGAGAGGAGAGAGAGGCGTGGGCGTCGGTTTGGGGGAAAGAGAGAGGTAAAGAAGTTACTGTGGGCCTAAGGATAAGAGGAATAAATGGGCCCTGCAGTAAAAACCGTTTGGGCTGAATCTCAATTGAGATTCAAAGTGCGATACTACCGGATGCCTAGCCCGGCACTGTCGCAGAGCGGCACAACCGCACGGCAAGCGTGGCACTGCCACACTCCCCAAAATAATGGGAGTTAGCTAAAATCTATATGACTCTCTCTGTATAATATGGACACATATCACCTATATACCATGACCAAAAATAAATAATCAATATAGACCATGATCATGTTACATAAGTTGCCTTTTATAAATTATTTTCATGCACAATATGAAATTTTCAACTCTTTTGCCTAGATACTAGTTTATCAAATAGAGGCATGCTAAACTTCAAACCATGTTATGAGAATCAAGTATATTTAGCTCACTACGCAAAGCACAGAACCTTGACTCATCGAGGGGCTTTGTGAAGATATCGGCTAGTTGCTTTTCGGTGCTCACATGGCAGATTTCAATATCTCCTTTGGTTTCGTGGTCTCTCAAGAAATGATGACGGATGTCTATGTGTTTGGTTCTAGAGTGGCTTACGGGATTGTTTGCAAGCTTGATGGCACTCTCATTGTCACATAATAATGGGATTTTGGTAAAATGATGTTGACACCGTTTTTTGGCACGTGTCAAAATAATCGAGTGGACTAATCGGCAAGGGGAAAGTTATGAATACTTTGATAGCCGATGAAAGCAGCTTGTAAAGATGGTTGCCGATGCTGTGATGGTCGATGGAAGGTTGATTTGGACTCGGCGTTGCCGATGAGGTTGAAGGTGTTATTGTCGATGCCGATGAAGGGAGGCTTGAAGACTACTGCCGATGAACAGGGAGTATGCCGATGAGGAAGACTTGAAGACTACTGCCGATGAAACAGGGGTATGCCGATGGGAAGGAGGACGGTGAGATTTCCATCGTAATTGAGGCGGACAGGGAAATAGATAGGAGTTGATTTCCTTTTCTATATTTGTTAGAGTATGATTCATGTAAGAGTCACGTGTTTCCTTAGATATGGGATTGGTGTCCTAGTTGTGTTTGGTTGTGTCTCTTTAGATCAGGGTATAAATATGGAGTAGGGGCAATGTAATAGATATATCAATCAATATCAAAACCAATTTTTACTCCTATTTGCATCTACTTACTTTTCGGCGACTTCGTCAATTTGCATATTTTCCTTTTTACGAGTTCTCATTGATTCGGCGAGCTGCATCGCTTCAGTGCGACCTTCGGCGATCTCGAGTTCCGCGTGAGTACCTCTTGGCCGTGACTTCCGGGCGTATCGCTGTTGTCAGGACCAAAGTGCTCGTATCTTCATCCTTGTCGATTAACAGGTCAAATCGACTGGCACGCTTGGATATCGATTCGGGTATTAGCCCTTTGTGTTTGCAGATCCACTTTTGCATCAACACATCTTTTGGCACGCCCGGTGGGACCAATCAATCCGATCATGTTCAATTCCGAGATCGATGCGGGAACATTATCGCGGTATCAGAAGAAGATCTTAAGGAAGAGCAGAGGCAGGCTATGGAAAAGGCTGTAGAAGAATACAGCAGCTTTGTCTGAAATCGTTTAGCCTGAACAAGAGTGGACAAGTCATCCAGAAGCAAGATTTGCCGTTGCCTCGGCAGGTGACCTTTGACTCCAATCCTGGTAAACTTCAAGAGATGGTTAATTCTGCAGTAAATCAATGCTTTGATTAATCATTCCAATGTGCTTGTCCAATACTGTTCATAATGCTGTGGTTCGAACTCTCAAAGAAGGGACAAGCGTCACCGCATTATGTTGGGCCTGCCTATCACCAACCAGAGCCGGCATCTGTCAATACTCCATCGGCTCCCTCGGCCGTTGTGGGTACAGAAGTTACTTCTTCTCCAGTATCGGCAGGCTTACCTAATATTCAATCTACAATACAATCCGGTACTACCAGGAGGACGAATTCAGCATTATACAGATCTATCGGCATCAGCTATGTCAGGCCCTGTGTCTCAGAATAGCCAGATTCCTACTAATTGGTGGGGATATGGTATGCCTCCGGAGTCATCTGCTTTCAATCCTGGTTACCTCAAGTGTTTGAGTAGGAAAAGCTCCTATACCATCGGCTGTTTCGCCGATGGCCAAGTGCCTCAATATGCCACAGCAACTACTGTGCAACCAACTCCAGGGGTTTCCAGATGCCTTTGGTTCAAACACCCATTCAAGTCCATCGGCAAGCTTACTGCCGATGCAGCAGAAAGCCCCTGTATGAGTCAAACTGGGGTTCAGTTCATGCCTCAAGCTGGTTATAATTATCCAACAATGTCAGCAAATTACCAGCCATCGGTAAGTTTTGTACCGATGAGTTCTAATAATGGTTGGTCAGGACAGTTACCTGTTCAACATACAGTTCAGCAAATCAGCAGGTTGCAGGGATTCAACAAGGTCATATGCAAGCTGGTTTCCAGAATCAAGCATCGGCAGCAGCCGATGAATCCTTTCCAACAGGTTAATGGACCACAAGTAACGGCAAATATGCCGATTGCTGGAGATCGTGGGCCACAAAGATATGTGGAGGGATATCAGCAGGCACCTCCTGTAGAAATTCAGCCAGTTCGTCAGCAGGAGGCTGATGCTTTTTGGGCCGATAAGATAGCAGAAATTATGAAGGATCAGTTTGGGATAAAGCCCAAGGTCAATACTTATTCTTATCGGACTCCATACCCTCCTGCATATGATTTAATTCCTCTCCCAAATCGGTACAAGGTACCAGATTTCACTAAATTCTCCGGCAGATGACACATCAACAATGGAACCGTCAATCGCTTCATTATTCAATGTGGAGAGGCAGCTAGCAGAGATGAATTAAGAGTTCGATTATTTTCATCATCTTTGTCTGGATCGGCATTTACGTGGTTCATTTCATTACCACCAAATTCTATTATTACCTGGGCTAATCTAGAAAAACAATTTCATAAGTATTTCTTTACTGGAAATCCATGAAAGAAGCTTACCTGTTTTAGTAAAATTGAGACAGCGCAATGATGAATCGGTAGAAGAGCTTGTGCAAAAGGCTACGAGATGTAAAAAATAAGTGCTACAGTCTGGTGCTGGATGATCGGCAGCTTGCCGATCTGGCTTTCCAAGGGTTATTGCCACATCTTAAAGACAGATATGCTTCTCAGGAGTTTGAAAAAAGTCTCAGTCATCGTGTGCAAAGGGATCTCTGAATCAAGATACTAGGGTTTTTGAACCTAAAAAGAATTGGAGTAAAAAGGTATCATTTGTTGAAGAAGTAGGAGATTCTGATTCTGAATGAAGAACCAGTTATCCGGCTAGCTGAGTGGGTTAAGAATAAAAAGCCGATATCTTGTCCCTTTGGTCAAAAAGAGCCAAAAAGTTTACCTTTGATATCACCAAGGCCGACAGGATATTTGATCTCTCTGCTTCAAGAGGGCCAAATTAAGCTGTCACCTTAATCATGTTGATCCCATTGGCAGAAGAGTTGAAGAAGATCTTGTACTGCAAATGGCACATGCAACTTCACACAGTACAAATGAGTGCAAGGTGTTCAGGCAACAGTTACAATCAGCTATTGAATCTGGGAGAATTAAGTTTGGTACTTCCAATGCCCAGAGGCCGATGAAAATTGATCAACACACCCTTTTCCAACAAATACGTTGGAGGCCAAAGGGAAGACCAAAGTATTGACGTCAAGAGGCTTGCTAGAAAAACACGATCAGTGGATCCCAACATCGGATAACTACCGAGTGATGCAAAAGAGTAAGGGTTTGTTGGGAGAAAGCAGTAGTTTCCAAAAAACCTCCTCAGACCTGGCATTGTGATTACGCTCATCGAAGGCAGCAGGAGGGTGGCGTCAGCGTCATGAATCGATATCGACAACAGCAAGAAGAAAGACGTCAGGAAGAATGGCAATCGGCATAAAGATCATTGGAGGTGCCCGTTTTTTATCCATTGCTAGGAAGAAGGTATTAAATTGCAAACTGTTGAAAATTGCCCTGAGTGCAATGGTTATTATGGGGTCAATCGGTCAGAAAGGAGGTTTTAACCTGGCAATCAGGGTTATTTAATCAATGAGCCGATCAGAGGCAGAGCATCAGTGCATGATCGGCTGTGGGGGCAGACTTAGTGTACATGAAAGGCTTGGTAAACCGCGCTGGATATTTTCCAAGGAATCAAGAGGAGCTTGAGGAAATGGCAAATGCAAGAGTTCCCGATGAGGAAATATTCTACAGGGACCCTAACATATGCCGTGTAGAATCGACTAGGACCTGTTATCAGCCGGTTTGGAAAACCAAGTTTCCTCGATGGTGCCCGGAGGGTCTAACAAAGACACGGAGAAGGAGGATGCAACGTGAGCGTCAGGAGGATTTATACCAAGAGGAAAATTCCTCCAATGAGAAGTCCGGTCATCAGCAGTGGCAGGTAAAACACAAAAATAAGGGTCCATCGGCAGATGTTAATATGGTATTCATGTTGCCGATGGAGTTTTTGGCATTGTCTGATAATGAGGAAGAAGTTGTTCTCTCTGATCAAGTAGCTCAATTGACACTAGATCCAATGATGGCTGTTTTTTGAGAAACCTACCGATGATGAGAGACAGCATCTTAAGGCTTTGTTTGTGAAGGGCAGAGTTGATGGGCAGCCTGTGTCTAAGGTACTTATTGATGGAGGGGCTGCGATTAATATTATGCCTTATGTGATGTATCGGAGACTTGGTAAGGGAGATCAGGACTTGACCAAAACGATATGATGCTGAAAGATTTTGAAGGCAATGTGTCACCAGCTAAAGGGGCAGTATGCGTTGAATTGACCATCGGCAGCAAAACATTGCCGACGACGTTCTTTGTTATTAACGGCAAGGGTGCATATAATCTGCTTCTAGGGAGGGATTGGATTCATGCTAATTGTTGTGTTCCTTCTACAATGCATCAATGCCTCATACAGTGGATTGGGGATAAGATTGAGGTTGTCCCTAGTGATTCTTCTTATATCATCGCATCGGCAGAATCAGATACTTATGAGCGAACTAAATGCATATCAGGAGAAGTTTGGGAAAAAGAGTTCCTTAGAGTTGCTGATTATGAGATTCCACCGATCCAAGCAGTCGGTTCTGAAGAAGAGTTTTAATGGATAGGTTTGCCGATGATGGAAAATTAGGTCAAGGGTTCACATCGGCAGATGATTTAGTAGAAGTAGATGTCGGTAATGGCGATAGGCCAAGACCTACTTTTATTAGTGCTAAGTTAGATTCCAAGTGTAAGCAGCAAATAATTGATGTGTTAAAAGAGTATAAAGATTGTTTTGCTTGAGATTATACTGAGATGCCTGGATTAGACCGATCGGTAGTTGAACATCGGTTACCTATCAAATCTGGATTTCGGCCACATCAGCAGCCAGCGCGCTGATGCAACCCTAATATACTTCCTAATATTAAGGCCGAAATAACTAAATTAATTGAGGCAAAGTTTATTCGGCAGTGTCGATATGCAGAGTGGATCTCTAATGTGGTTCCTATTTATAAGAAAAATGGAAAACTTCGTGTCTGTATTGATTTCAGGAATCTCAATAAAGCCACACCAATGGATGGCTATCCAATGTCGATTGCTGATTTGTTGATTGATGCTGCAGCCGGACATCAAATTATCAGCTTCATGGATGGTAATGCAGGATACAATCAAATATTCATGGCTGAAGAAGATATTCCCAAGACTGCTTTCAGATGCCCAGGTCATGTGGGGTTGTTTGAGTGGATAGTCATGACGTTTGGTTTGAAAAATGCCGGTGCTACTTATCAAAGAGCTATGAACTTTATTTTTCATGAATACATCGGCACATTAGTGGAGATCTACATTGATGATGTAGTGATTAAGTCTGGAGATGTCACAAAACATTTAGCCAATCTGCGAAAGATACTGGAGTGCACAAGGAAGCATGGATTGAAGATGAATCCTAATAAATGTGCATTTGGTGTATCGGCAGGACAATTCTTGGGTTTTATGGTACATCAGCGGGGCATCGAAATCAGTAGGAAGTCTATTGATGCGATTAACAAGGTGGTTGCTCCTGTCAATAAGACTGAATTGCAATCTTTGATCGGTAAGATTAATTTCATTAGAAGATTCATATCTAATCTGTCGGGTAAGATCAAGGCTTTCAGTCCACTACTTAAATTGAAAGCCGATCAGGAATTTGTATGGGGAGCTGAGCAGCAGTTAGCCCTCGATGAAATTAAGAAATATTTAACAAATCCTCCAGTGCTAGTTTCACCTCAACACGGGAAGCCTTTCAGGTTATATTTGTCAACTGATGATACAGTTATCGGTTCAGCTCTTATTCAAGAATTTGAAGGGAAAGAACGTGTTATTTATTATTTGAGCAGAAGATTGGTGGATGCTGAGACGAGGTATTCGGCCATCGAAAAATTATGTCTGTGTTTATACTTTTCTTGTGTCAAATTAAGGCATTATTTGTTATCTGCCAAATGTACGGTCATATGCAAAGACGATGTGGTCAAGTATATGCTGTCGATGCCGATATTAAATGGTAGAATCGGCAAGTGGATTTTAGCATTATCAGAATTTGAACTACGTTACGAATCAACTAAGGCAGTTAAAGGGCAAGTGATGGCTGATCTTGTTACTCAGCATTGTAATACAGTGGATTCGCTGGAGGTTGCTCCCTGGACACTTTTCTTCGATGGGTCCACATGTGGTGAAGGAGCAGGTGTCGGCATTGTGTTAATTTCACCTCAAGGAAGGAAGTATGAGTTTTCATTGCCGATTGTCGCTACGTCGACGAACAATCAGGCTGAATACCAAGCCTTGATAAAAGGGTTAGAATTACTGAAGGAGATACGTGCCGATGCTGTTGAAATCTTTGGTGATTCTATGCTAGTTATAAATCAACTAGCTGGAATTTATGAATGCCGAAGTGAAGCTTTGATTTTGTATTATGAAAGATGTTTGCAATTGTTGAAAGGATTTAGAGATTTTCGTCTTGAACATATCTCTCGATTGCATAATGAGGAAGCTAATCGACTAGCTCAGCATGCTTCAGGGTATCAGCCTATTCAGGAAGTGCTAACATCGGCAGTTGATACCGATGACTGGAGGAAGGAGATTGTCGATTATTTAAAGGATCCATATAGAAAAGTTGAGAGACGTATAAGGTTCCAAGCTACCAAGTATGTGCTCCTCGATGATGAATTATATTATCGAACTATAGATGGAGTTTTACTTAGATGTGTTAGCAGTGATGAATCGAAAAGCTTGATGGGTGAAATTCATGAAGGAGTGTGTGGGGTGCATCAATCGGCTTTCAAGATGAAGTGGATGATCAGAAGGAATGGATACTATTGGCCAACTATTCTTGAAGATTGTTTTAAATATTTTAAAGGATGTCAGGGGTGTCAAAAGTTTGGTAATATTCAAAGAGCGCCTGCATCGGCTATGAAACCTATAATCAAACCTTGGCCGTTCCGGGGATGGGCTATCGATCTCATTGGTCAGATTTATCCGCCATCGAGCAAAGGACATAAATTTATTCTGGTTGCTACCGATTATTTCACAAAATGGGTTGAAGCAATTCCTTTAAAAAAGGTGACATCGGCTAATATGATTGATTTTGTGAAAGAGCATATTGTTTACCGATTTGGTATTCCTCAGACTATCACTACCGATCAGGGTACTATGTTTACATCAGGAGAATTTGATGAGTTTGCTGTAGGAATGGGAATTAAAATTTTAAATTCTTCTCTATATTATGCTCAAGCTAATGGTCAGGCTGAGGCTTCTAACAAAGGGGTTATCAAACTCATTAAGCGCAAAATTAAAGAAAATCCTAAGAGGTGGCATACAGTATTAAATGAGGCCTTGTGGTCATTTCGGATGTCATATCATGGTGCAACCAAAGTGACGCCTTATCAGTTAGTATATGGACACGACACAGTATTGCCTTGGGAAATTAAAACTGGATCTAGGCGAATATGTTCTCAAGATCAGCTGACAGCCGATGATTATGATATTCTTATGAAGGATGAGTTGGAAGATGTGACGGGTCATCGGTTAAGGGCTTTAGTTAGCATCGAAGAAAACAAGAAAAGAGTAGCCAGATGGTATGACAAGAAGGTGAAGGTAAAGGAGTTTACCGATGGGGATCTGGTCTGGAAATTGATTTTACCGATTGGGACTAAAAGTTCAAAGTTTGGAAAGTGGTCTCCTAATTGGGAAGGTCCATATCGGATAAATCAGTCTGTTCCTGGTAATGCATATATTCTAGAAACCCTCGAAGGGGTTGTGTTTCCCAGAGCATTAAATGGAAAATATTTAAAGAAATATTACCCTAGTATCTAGATAGATGCATAGAAGTACAAGTGCCGATAACAGTCCTATCGGCTAGAATTATGCAAGGATGTCAATGTCTCATAAAGTGCCGATACAATAAACAAGATTACAAGTTCAACAAGGATTGGATAGCTAATATCGCACGCAGGCGAATCTGGTTGGCTTCCTCCATTTCTTTAATGTCGTCATCGGCAGCACCTTCCACAGGCTTGAGTTTTTTCTTCATGGCCAAAGCTTTGCGAGCCTGGATATCTCTTTCTTGCTGAAGGGCTTTGATAGCATTGGGTAGCTGGCTTTCTTCTAGTTGAGCATGAATTAGGGCTGCATCGACTTCTTTCAATTCAGCCAATAGAGCCGTCTTCCTTGCCGATAAATCCAAGATTTTCTGCTTAAGTTCAGCACCCGAAGTCTGCAAGTTGCCGATGCCATTGTGCTTCTCATCGGCAATTTGTTTCAGTTGTAGCATCTCTTCCTTGAGTTGAGCCTGAGCTGCTCTATCGGCAATACGTTGAGCAGCCCGTTGATATTGTAGTTGGTGGCTTTCTAAATGGGCTGCTGGGAAGAGTACTTCTTCAACATCGGCAGGGACCTGGCCACGGATTGTTTTGAAAATTGCCTTTGCGGGGTCCGAGTCATCTACCAGTTGGGCGGTATCCTGCTGTAGCAAGGTCAGGAGAGTTTCCAACTTGGACTTAGTTTCTGCCGATATTGTTCCTAGTGCTAGGGAAGAACTTGTTTCCTCTCCATCATCGTCAGAGACGTCAATAGCAAAGGAGAATAGGCTGTTTGGGGAGTCTTGTTCCTGAGGAAAAGAAAAGGAGGTCGGTTAAGGATAAGTATGAATATTGTAAATCAGCTAGGTTAATCGGTTTACCTGTTTTAAGGCAATTTCTTGTGCTTGACTGGAAGAAACAATCTGGAGTGTGCCATGTGAGGGATCGGCTGAGCTTGCCGATGGGATGTCCTCTGTGACTTCATCAGTGGTTGGCTCTTGAGGTATGATGACCGATGGCATTGGGGCAGATGTAGGGATCGGCATGGACCTTTGTCGTTTTGGCTGTGCCTCGGCATCTGATAAAGCTTTGTGCTTTGCTTGGGCATCGGCAACGATTGGCTGGGGGGCATCGGCACTTGTTGGTTGTGAAGCTTGGATGTCTGGTACGCTCACCGATGGTGCTAGGTTGTTAACCTATCATAAGAGAGTCAGTTACTGATATATGTAGGGAAAAGCAAAAAGGAGTTAAAAGAAACTTACTGCGTCATCAGGGGATGGCATATTCAGGGTCGATCATGTGCCGATATGTGTGAGCAGAAGTTGCAAACAGTTGTTCCTTCCACTCTTGCCACCATTGCTTGTATGACTCGGTGATGAAGGATACTGGCGTCCAGGTGGATATATCAACATCTGTGGTATCGGCATCGGGGGAGAGTTGTACTACCTTGTTCCAATCTGTTCCACAGGTGATTGTTTCCCTGGGTTTGATCACATTGGCAAAGCAAAGTTTGATTGGCAGTTGCCCAAAAGCCAATTGACGGGATACTGCCGATGGGTTGTAAAATTCATACGAAATGTTGGTGTTTTTCCTGCTACCAAATGTATTTACTGGAATTGCCCTGGGAGTAATGATGGCCATCATGAGTTCCTTATCCTGATTCAGGGTGTCATCGGCAAAGTTCAAAAGAAGGGGAAATCTGTTTTCCTCGTCAATATAAGGTACCCAGGCCCTATGATCATAAGAAAGACCATTGTAGAAGTTTTGGAAGAATCTGCCGATCTGGTCTTCATTGGCCTCTGTTCCAGGAAGGACAATTATGGCTTCACCAAAATTGAGGGGTAAGCGTGTTGCCGATTCATCATCCCCAAGCACATGGTCTTTAGTAATTTCTCGTGGGAATTGTTGGGCAAAAAAGTCCCATTGCAAACGTTTATGCATATGGGCATTCAGCCACATGTTGATAAACCACCACGGGCCTCCTAGGTTGCCGATGGGTTCACCAAGCAGAAGTTTCTGAGATACTTGATAAAGAAGATGATAAGTGGAGCTCAGAAGGTATCGGCCAAGAGGAAACCTTACACCATTAGCCAAAAGTTCAGCTGCGGGGAGGAAGGCGTTGGTTGGTCCTACTGATCGACCACAGAAGATAAATTTTTCTAACCACATATTCAAGAATGTGGCATGTTCCCTCTGGTTAAGTGTCCCAGTCTTCTGGTATTCTTGAATGTATCCCGTCCAACCGCCGATGTTGCGGGTATTCACCCTATATTCAGATTTTCTACCATAAATGGAGCCTTCATCGGCAGTTGAAATATCCAAGCCAGTGAGCATGTGGACATCGGCAAGTGTGGGAGTAGCTGGGCCATGTCCAAACATAAAAGTGTTTGTTGTGTCTGACCAGAAGTAAGCAGCTGCATTCATCATTGATTCATTCTTCTGCATATCGGCAATAGATAGCCTAATGCATTGGTCCAACTTCCGTTCTGCCCAGTATACTTGCATCGATCTATTAACCCTCAAGTACCAATCTTTCCACCCTTTGGTGGTTTTGGGCCAAGATCAGAATGTATCTTTCCATAAATTCAGAGAGAAATTTTGGGCTCTAAAGGGGATTCTGTTAACCTCTGCATTGATCAGATCGGTTGGATCTGGGTTGCCCATTGGTCCTAGGCATTGGACATGCGGCTGATCGGTTGGAATAACTAATTTGTTGCGCAGTTCCTAAGTTTAAAGGATCCAGAGAACAAAAGAAAGGAAAAATCACCAACTGTATAGATTTGCAAAAACTAGGGGAAATCAAAGTAAGAGGTAATGGAAGTGAAGCGAACCGCGGGGACATCGAAGTTGATTGCCATTATCTTGAGGAAGATGGGGGCACGAGCCGGAGACTTGAGGTAACATTGGAGAAGAGTTCTTGTTGGTTGAGGACGCGTAGTTGTTCGTCGGAGTCGCCGCCGGAAAGAGGAAATGTCAAAGATTGGAGTCTGAGGGTAGAAGGCGAGGGTTCCGGAGGAATCTATTTATAAGTTGCTTGGAGTAGGGGTATTTTGGACTTATCTCTATACCGTGTGCATGTAGGTCGAAGTGGTTCAGGTGGATATAGTAACTGTTCGCACGATAATCAGGGGATTGTACAGATGGGTTGATGGCAAGTAATCATGACTTGGAAGAGATATCGGTATAGGATATTTTAATTCTGAAAATGACAGCATTATCATGTTAAGATCTTGCCGATGGGTTATTGTTTCGGTATCTTAACCATAATCAAGGCAAGAGTGGTTGGCGATTGTGCGATATTTACTGAAGTGCGTGAACCAGGATTAGATTTGATTGGATTTGATAACAGATCAAGTTTTGGCTTGGAGAAGGAGTTACAGTAATCGGGCGAAGGCAAGCGTTATCTGGAGTAAATTTCGGAGCATTAATGGTTTCATACTCCGAAATTGAAGGGCATGTGTTGACACCGTTTTTTGCACGTGTCAAAATAATCGGAGTGGACTAATCGGCAAGGGGAAAGTTATTGAATACTTTGATAGCCGATGAAAGCCAGCTTGTAAAGATGGTTGCCGATGGCTGGTGATGGTCGATGGAAAGGTTGATTTGGACTCGGGCGTTGCCGATGAGGTTGAAGGTGTTATTGTCGATGCCGATGAAGGGAGGCTTGAAGATTACTGCCGATGAAACAGGGAGTATACCGATGAGGGAAGACTCGAAGACTACTGCCGATGAAACAGGGCGTATGCCGATGGGAAGGAGGACGGTGAGATTTCCATCGTAATTGAGGTGGATAGGGAAATAGATAGGAGTTGATTTCCTTTTCTATATTTGTTAGAGTATGATTCATGTAAAAGTCATGTGTTTCCTTAGATATGGGATTGGTGTCCTAGTTGTGTTTGGTTGTGTCTCTTTAGATCAAGGTATAAATATGGAGTAAGGGGCAATGTAATAGATATATCAATCAATATCAAAACCAATTTTTACTCCTATTTGCATCTACTTACTTTTCGGCGACTTCATCAATTTGCATTATTTTCCCTTTTTACGAGTTCTCATTGATTCGGTGAGCTACATCGCTTCAGTGCGACCTTTGGCGATCCTCGAGTTCCGCGTGAGTACCTCTTGGCCGTGACTTCCGGGCGTATCGCTGTTGTCAGGACCAAAGTGCTCGTATCTTCATCCTTGTCGATTAACAGGTCAAATCGACTGGCACGCCTTGGATATCGATTCGGGTATTAGCCCTTTGTGTTTGCAGATCCACTTTTGCATCAACAAATGACATCCAAAATCACGAAGAGTTTGCCTCATCTAAAGTAGTTGGGCACAACATGCACCGGCCGCAACATACTCAGCCTTGGCAGTGGAAAGGGCTACACAATTTTGCTTTTTAGAACTCCAAGACACTAGGGATCGTCCAAGGAATTGACATGTCCCCAAAGTGCTTTTTCGATCTACTTTGCAACCGGTGTAATCGGAATCCGAATACCCAAGTAGATCAAACTTAGAGCCCTTAGGATACCACAAACCAAGGTTAGGAGTGTGTACTAAATATCTCAAGATTCTCTTAACGGCCACCAAGTGACACTCTTTCCGGTTAGCTTGAAATCTAGCACACATGCACACACTAAGCATAATATCGGGCCTAGATGCGCACAAATAAAGTAGAGAGCCGATCATGGAACGATATACCTTGGTATCCACGGCTTTCCCTTCATCATTGAGATATAGATGTCCATTGGTTGGCATGGGAGTTTTGATAGGCTAGGCATTCATCATGTCAAACTTCTTAAGCATATCATGGGTGTACTTCGTTTGACTAATAAAAGTTCCATCCTTCACTTGCTTGATTTGAAATCCAAGGAAGAACTTCAATTCACCCATCATGGACAACTCAAATCTCTTGGTCATGATCCTACTAAATTCCTCACAAAAAGAATGATTAGTACTACCAAATATTATGTCATCGACATATATTTGGCACACAAATATATCTTTGCCAACTTTGTGAGTGAAAAGGGTAGGGTCGGCTTTGCCTATTTCAAAGCCTTGTTTAAGCAAGAATTCCTTAAGTCATTCATACCATGCTCTTGGTACTTGCTTAAGACCATAGAGCGACTTTTAGAGTTCGTAGACATGGTTGGGGAACTTAAGATCTTCAAAACCCGGTGGTTGCTCAACATAGACAAGTTCTTGAATGGGGCCGTTGAGGAATGCACTCTTCATGTCCATTTGATATAGCTTGAAATTGTGATGAGCAACATAGGCTAGAAGCATTCGGATTGCTTCAAGTCTTGCCACCGGTGCATATGTTTCCTCAAAGTCCAAGCCCTCTACTTGAGTGTAACCTTGAGCAACCAATCTTGCCCTATTTCTTGTCACCACGCCATTCTCATCTTGCGTATTGCGGACGACCCACTTGGTGCCAATGATATTGGTGTTGGGTCTCTCCACCAAGGTCCACACTTGATTTCTTTCAAAATTGTTGAGCTCTTCTTGCATGGCCATCACCCATTCCGGGTCTCCAAGTGCTTGTTCTACCTTAAGAGGTTCCAAAGAGGAAACAAACGAGTAATATTGGCAAAAGTTTGCTAAATGTGAATGAGTTGCTACCCCCTTTCGAAGACTCCTAAGGATGTTGTCAACGGGATGATCCCGTTGTATTGTTTGTCTTAGTCTTGGATGATCAATGGCCTCTTGACCATCTTCTGGATCTTCATTATCTTCTTGCTCGAATATGGGTTGTAGGTTCTATCCTTAAATCAGAGTTGGACTTGTTGCTACTATCAGAGGGAGTGCGGCACTGCCGCTCTGTTGATTTGTAGTAGGGGTCTGCTCCCCCTCAGCATTAGGTACGTCAGCAGAAATTGGTGCAGCAGCAACTTGAGGAACCACCACTTCAGGGACTTCATCTTCTTGTGGTCTAATATCACCAATAGCCAATTGCTTGATTGCTTCACATGGTGGATCCTCCTTTTCTACAACACTTGAATCAACTTGCTCCACTTGAGAGCCGTTAGATTCATCAAATGTCACATCTACCGCAACCTCAACTCTCCCGGAGGTTTTGTTGAAGACACGGTAGGCATGCTCATTTGATCCATAACCAAGAAGAAAACCTTCATCAACTTTAGGTGCAAACTTAGAGATTTTGGGTTTCTTGTTAAGTATAAACACTTGCACCCAAACACTCTAAAGTAAGACACCTTAGGTTTGTTACCGGTTAGAATCTCATATGAAGTTTTCTTTAACTTCTTGTGTAGGTAGAGGTGGTTGATGGCATGGCAAGCGGTGTTGACGACGTCACACCAAAAGATGTCTGGCGTCTTGTACTCATCTAGCATTGTCCTTGCCATGTCAATGAGTGTGCGATTCTTCCTCTCTACTACACCATATTGTTGAGGGGTGTATGGAGTTGAAAACTCATGCTTGATGCCCTCTTCATCAAGAAACTCCTCAACTTGGGTGTTCTTGATTTCGGTCCCATTGTCGCTTCTCATTTTGTTGATGGGGAGACCGAACTCCTTTTGAGCTCTTCTAACAAAAGTCTTCACTTTGTCTCTAGCTTGACACTTATCAAACAAGAAAAATACCCAAGTGAAACAGGAAAAATCATCAACAATAACAAGACCATATTTGTTACCCCTGATACTTAGGTAGGCAACCGGTCCAAAGAGATCCATGTGTATGAGCTCCAATGGTTGTGTCATGGTCATGATGCTCTTTGGTGGGTGAGGTATGCCAACTTGTTTTCCCGCTTGACAAGCACTACATATCCTATCTTTCTCAAAGTGAACATTTGTTAGTCCAAGAATATGTTCATCCTTTAGAAGTTTGGCCAAGTTCATCATCCCAACATGGGCTAGTCGGCGATGCCAAAGCCAACCCATGCTAGATGTTGCCACTAAACAAGTCTCAAGCTTAGCTTTACTTTTGTTGAAATCAACTAAGTAAAGCTTGTTCGTTAATTGACCCATAAAGACAATAGAGAAATCCTCCCTTCTAAAGACTTCCACATCCTTATCCGAAAAGAGACAATTGTAGCCCATCTCACACAATTGAGAAACAGACAACAAATTGTAACTCAACGAATCAACATGTAATATATTTGTAATTGAATGCTCAAGGGTTATAGCAACTTTATCAAGACCAATCACATCCCCCTTTGAATTATCTTCAAAGACAATATTTTTATTTGAGTGCGTCATCGGGGAATATGATCAGAACATACTCCTTTCTCCAGTCATATGATTTGTACATCCACTATCAAGCACCCAACTTGATCCACCGGAGGAGTATGCCTGCAAAACAGATTTAATTGCTTGATTTAGGTCCCCAATTTGACTTGGGGCCTTGCATGTTAGTCACAAGAATCTTAGGAACCCAAATAGAAGTATTCCTATATATGTTGGTTTCCTTTTCAACATATTTAGCAACCAATTTCCCACTGTTGTTGTTCCTCAAAACAAAACATGAAGTTAAGCTTTGTTGAGGTGGTTGAAACTTTGGTGGGTAGGCATACTTGTTCATAGTACCCCACACTGAATCCTTTGGCTTCTGCTGAACCTGTTTCTGCTAGGACACCTTCTTCTTGAGCTTAGTTTGATCAAGAGCAAAATTGGTAGCCTTCCCATTTTTGCAGGGAGCGGCACAGCCGGCCTTCACTGCAGGACTGCCGCGGTGCGGCACTGCCGCTGTCTGTGTAGGCTAATCTATACCAACTCTTTCCTTCCTCTCAAACTTGACACACTCATAGCCATTTATGATCTTTCTTCCATTTGTTTTGGCTCCTGCAATGTGCCCAAGCCCATGCTTGATTGAGGGGTGTCTCCCTTGCTTGAATTGAGGCACTTTTGAATCATTTGCCTTCTTGTCACTTACTTGAGCCTTACCACTCAAGCAGCCCTTGCCAATGATCTCATTGAGTCTAGCAATTTCTTTTCTCATTGCCTCCATGTTTGCAAGGTTAGTGGAATAAGCATTCAAATCAATATTATAACATTTTCCACAACCTTGACTAGTGGAAGTAGTAGAGGCATCCTTTGCCTTAGACGGATGTGAGTTGCTATCCCAAAGAATGTTATATTGTAGCTCAAGTTCTTTGTGCTTTTCATCTAAGTCACAATATGTTTTCTTGAGAGCAATATTTTCTTTCTTTGTGATACCATGGTCCCCTTGTTCTTTGGCCAAGGCCTTGCGCAAGGATTCCACCTCACTTCTCTCTAATGCAAGAGCTTCCTTGCTAGCAATGTAGAGATCCTCTTGTTGGATAAGAGTTTCCTCTCTAGATTCTAGCTTAGCTTGGACACTCTCTAAGTCCTCCATTAGTGTAGTGATGAATAGTTTGGTCTTTCCATCTAAGTTCTTAGTTAATTTATCAATTTCTTTGTCACTAGATTTATCATCACTAGAGCTATCACTAATATCACTACTAGAGATATCACTAGGAGGTGGAGGTGGAGTAGCTTTGGCCTTGGATTTAGATTTTACCTTCTCACCCTTTGCCATAAAACAAATATGAGGGGAGTAGTAGTCATCATCGGACATGTTGGTGAAGAGTCTTGGTGAAGAAGATGGCTCATGGATAGCAATGGTTGCAACTTTCTCATCTTCTTCACTTGAGCTTTCAATAGATGAATCCCATTCATGCCCAATGTGAGCTTCTCCCATGTTTTTCTTGCTCTTTCTCCGGTTGGCCTTGTCCTCCTTCTTCTCTTTCTTATACTTGTTCTCCTTGATCTCATGTGGGCACTTGGAAATAAAATGATCGGTGCTTCCACAATTGTAGCATGTCCTTTTCTTCTTGTTTGGAAACTTCCTCTTTACTACCTTGTACCCTTGCTTCTTCGACCCTTTGTGAAACCTCCTCGTAAAGAGAGCAACATCATCCACTTTCTCATAGTTGTCATCATCATGTTCACTCTCACTAGAGGATGAGGTGATCTCTACTCTTTCTTGAACTTGCTTGATTGCTTTGGGCTTTCTAATTGAAGCTTGTTTGTTGGTCTTGGACTTGCTTGTAGGGCCTTGCTTGCTTGATTTGTTGGCCTTGAGAGCTACATCCTTGTTGATCTTGATGCCTTCTAGCTTTGCTTGCAATTCTCCAAGCTTCTTCCTCTCATTTGCTTCTTCTCTTTGCATGTCAAAAGTCAAGATCCTCCCAAGTACATCATTTGATGTGAAGTACTCAAACTTCTTCTTATCTCTAATTAGAGTTACTACGGTCTCATTTCTTGGTGAATAAGCTTCCAACATAATCTTGACAACCTTGTGACCATCTAGTTCATCACAACCATAGCCTCTAATCTTGCCCACCATGGTCATCAACCTATCAAACATCTCTTGTGGACCTTCTCCATCCAAGATAACAAATCGGTTGAGCTTGGACATCAACAAATCAATTCTTGTTTTTCTCACTTTGTCAACCCCTTCATGTGCAAGATGCAAAGTATCCCAAATTTGCTTGGCAACATCCACACCGATCACTCTATTGTACTCATCACCATCCAAGGCACTAAGTAGCACACTAGTAGCTTGACCATTGAGGTGGATGATTCTCAGTTCTTCCATGGTTGGATTCTTGGGATCAACCGGTGGCTCAAATCCATTGCAAACAACCTCCCAAATGCCGGGATGAAGACCTATAAGATAAGCTCTCATCAAGTGCTTCCACTTGGCAAAGTTAGTCCCATCAAAATGAGGTAACTTGCCCGCAGGCACATGATGAAAGACTTGCGATCATGGTTAGTCATAGACATAGAAGAATAGTTAAAGGATACGGCGGCATATTTATTGTCATCATTCTTCTTGCCCTTTCCTTTCTAGTCCTTCTTACTATGCACTTGGTAGGACTCATCATCATCACCATCTTCAGAACTGCTAGATAGCTCACTTGAAGATGCATTGGAGGCTTTTGCTTCTTGTTCCTTCTTCTTTCTTGCTTCTCTTCTTTTTCTTCTAGCTTCTCTCTTGAGTCTTCTTTCTTCTTTTCTTGCTTTCTTCTCTTCTAACCGCTGCTGCTCCTTCTTCTTCTCTCTTGCTTCTCTTTTCTCTTTTCTAGCTGCCCTTCTTCTTCTTCTTTCTTTCTTCTTCATTTTGAGCTTTTTCGGCATCGGTTGCCTCTAGCTGCGGGAGTATGGAGTTGCTTGCTATAGAGGCGCTAAGCTCACTGCTGTCGGTGTCATGCAGCCCAACATCCTCCGGATCAACGTTGATGGGCTTCACAACATCGGATCCTCCCCCAGGCTCCATACCTCACGTGGTGAAGCGCACACGAGGTAACATGTCTCTGATACCACTTGTAGGATCTCTGGTACGACTAGAGGGGGGTGAATAGGCCTGTAAAAATTCAACTCAAACCGAAGTCAAATTCACCCACGGCACTGATGCTCTGTGAGCGCGGCACTACTGCACCTACAGGAGAGATTAGTTCACAGTTCAAAATCTTCCCAACAAAATTTAGATCAGGTAAATTTCTTAGCTTCCTACAGAGTAGTAGATCACATATCGACAGCTGAAAGTGGTGGGAACACCACACATAAGTAGATCAGCCTCAATCCTAGAAATCACCTCAACAACAACAAAAAAACAAGTGTAGCAACACAAGCACAAGATGACATAAGGATTTATCCCATGGTTCAGCTCGCCACCAAGGCTTGCCTAAGTCCACGTTGTTGAGGTATACCACTAAGGTGTTAGGGCTGTGCAACCCTACCTCATTCTCAAATCAAGAGAGTGAACTCTTGAGATGAGGGTTGATTTTACTTGCTGCAAGATGTGGTTACAAACCTCCCGGGGCTGCCACACAAGTTGGCAAGCTCCACGGGCGACACTCTAGCCGGCTAGGAGCCAAGCTCCAAGAGTAACAAACACAACCACCAGCTAAAACATGAACCAAGTGCTCTTTAGAATTTGGGAATCAATGGAGTTGCTCTCTAATCTAGTTTTGGACCCTTTTTCCCTCAAGGATTGATAGGGAAATCAATAGATTTGCTTAGGGGCTTTAGGTCAACAATGGAGTCAGAGAGAGAGCTCCTGCTCTATTTTGGGTGTGCTGGAGTGAGGAAGAAGAGAGCAGGTTTTTTTTGTTGGGAATGAAGGGGAAAGATATATATACCCCCAGCCCCCAACGGTTACTTAAATCGTAGATACCCAAGAGATCGGGCAAGACGAGGCCATGACCAAAGGGTCAGGTGAGCCGGAGCCCGTGACCTTGGGGTCGGGTGAGATGGATCCCGCGACCAAAGGGTTGGGCGAGCCGGAGCCCATGACCTTAGGGTCGGTCGAGACAGAGCCCGCAACCTTGGGGTCAGGCAAGACGGATCCCATGACCAAAGGGTCGGGCGAGACAGAAACCGTGACCAAGGGGTCAGGCGAGTCAGAGCTCGCACCCAAGGGGTTGGGCAAGTCGGAGCTCGCACCCAAGGGGTCGGGCGAGTCGGAGCTCACACCCCGCAAGACAGCAAGGGTAATAGAGAAGTGTAGACTATCTTGGCTATAAATCTAAGGATGCTTGTGGTTGTTTGAGAACTTGGTAGCACATATTAGCTTAAGAATTGTCCCCCCCCTTTATAGTATGGCTTTTCCTATACTCAAATTCAATATATAAAAGAATTTAAACCTCCTTTGAGTTTGAAGCCATCTACATTTATAATTGGGGGCTCCTCCGTTTCGTGTAGCATCCTCGAATATAAATTCTCTACTTGTCATCTCGATAAATTTCATTAGATCTCTAATTACGTGGTCATTATCACCAAAACCCACAATTAGGGCTTGATTGCACTTTCACCTTCCGGTCCCACACAACAGCGAGAGGAGAGGGGAAGGGGAGGAACGGTGACGGACGGGGATGGCTGCGCCGGCGATGGAACGGGGGAGGGAGGCGCCAAGCTATCTACATGAGCATGTACATGAGCAATGAAGCCCGTGTCTGTGGGGTCACGCCACGGCCGGTGGTGAGGTCACCGATGGCAGCGGGCGCCCGTGGTGGTGGCGGCGGCTCAC
This sequence comes from Miscanthus floridulus, assembly GCF_019320115.1. Lineage (NCBI taxonomy): Eukaryota > Viridiplantae > Streptophyta > Magnoliopsida > Poales > Poaceae > Miscanthus > Miscanthus floridulus. Next base: position 78,781,552 of record NC_089587.1, read on the forward strand.
CGGAGTGAATGCGGTGGCGCAGTGCGACGGAAATGGTTTTAGAGGCCCTAAACCTATCAACTATCTACATGAGCATGTACATGGGTGAGTGGTGAGTGTAGTGGTGGTGATGTAGTGCCCGGCCAGATCTTGGTCGACGATGGTCGTCGGCCATGACAGCCCGATGGGCACGATGCTCAATGGCAGCGTGACACAGAGGCTTAAATGACTAACCAGCTACAGCAAAAGTAAGAGGAGGAGTTCATGGACTCACCTATTAGCCCAATCGACCGTTGGTGCAGCAGAGGGGAAGAAGAGAGAGGTGGCTTCAATGGCGCCGGTGACTCCCGATTTGGGGGAAGTCAAAGCAGAGCAAGGAGGAGAAGGGGAAAGGGGAAAAGGAGGGGGAGATGGGGTGTTCCAGCTTGTGGCAGAGCTGGTGGTGGAGAGGGCGAGGTCAGAGCAGCAATGGGGGGCCTATTTATAGATCGGCCATGTCGGTTTCGACAGTGAGATATTTCTTGCCCGCCGAGCTCACCCAGGGCACGCAACACGTGCCTATTTCTGCTAGGTCGGTTCACCATAGGGCGGGCTTGCCCACGTGTGCGGCCGAGAGAGCTCGAGCACGCTAATGGCGGTATGGCGGGTTGGTTCGTCGTCGCGTGTTGGGGGAGGAGCAGTGAGTGAGAGAGAGAAGAGGGGAGAGGTGAAGGTGGGGTCGACAAAAGATCTCGCGAGGGCGTCCTGGTGTCCATAACACCGCCGTGGTGAGGCGGTGGCGACGGGGCCAGGCCGCTCAGGCGGTGACGCGGTATTCATGTCATCGGCCCGAGGTAGGCAACGGGCCTGATGGCTGGGACCCACACGCCAGTGAGAGAGAGGGAGAAGGGAGAGGAGGTGGGTGTGAGCTGGGCCGAGGCGCGGCAACGGGCCAGCCTAGTCATAGGAGAGGAAGGGAAGGGAGGAGAGGGAGGAGTGGGCTACTGCCACCGTGGGCCGAGGGGAGGGAAATGAGCCCAGTGCTCATTTCTCTATTTCCTTTTCTTTTTTCTTTTTCTCAGATTTCCTATGCTATGTTTAAATACATTTTGAATTCAAATTTGAATATGAATGCATGCAAGGTGTACCACCATCTGTTCAACCAGCAAGCAAACATTCAAGCACACAATTCTATATCTATAGTTTTTTACTCCTATGTTGATCTATTTATATTAATTCCTAGGTTAATTAACTTTGTGTGTGGGTTATTATGCAAAGTTTTAAAAAGTTCAAATTTTTAGTGGTTTTTAAATTAGGTCAAAATTTAGGGTGTTACAAAGGGAAGGCAGAGTGGCATAAGTAGTCGTCCAGAGATTAGGAGCTCACTAGTGTTAGTAATTGTTCCACGGTTTGTTTTAGAATGCTTGCTGCGAACATATGGTTGATATGTGCCCATGTTTGTCGATTGATGACGAGTGATTGTCAGGAGATGATCAAGCTTTGGTTGAGTTTGGATACAAACCATGGCATGAGTGTGGTGTTTGTGCAACATATTTCTTGGCTTATGGTGCGCAGGTGTAGAGCAAGAGACGGTCGATGGCTATGGAGAAGGTCAGGACGGACGAGAGGCTTAGACCGAGGGACCAAGGACTGAGAGACTAACCATGGGTGGCTGAGACCTGGGGACATCAACAAGCAAGTGTACATGTGGAGGAGCAGATTGTGTTCACCAAGTCAAGATTGCGGTTGACCAACTCAAGCGGAGGCGTTAGAGAACTTGGTGATCGGGTGGTTGAGGACGGACGGTGATACACATCGAGATCATGGGGGAGGCGTAGTGGATACGCTTCTCCAGAGGAGTTTGGTGGTTTGGGCCTCCAAACTACTAGTGGATGGTTTACGAGATTGGGCCTCAAAACCCGAGATGGGGTTTGGGATGACACATGGCGTCATCATGAAGCTTGTGTCGAGGCAAAGCAAAGTCATGAAGAGCTCATGGCCATCAGATGCTTGGATCTCAAGTTGGACCATTTTGCCCCTAGGGCTCAGTGGTTCAGCTAAGTATCTAAGGGCAAGTTTGGGGATTGTGTAATAGCTCTATAGATAAGAGGGGAGGCTGCCCCAACCAGCCATCTCTCTAGCTTTAGGTTCCCCGGTCTCTAGTTTTCAGTTTCTAGTCTAGAGTCTTGAGAGAGATCCGCAGATGCGAGTTTTAGTCCCTCTATATGTGTAATACTTCATCTGTGTAACTTGGCAAAGTGTCTGACCTTGTTCAAGAAGGAAATAAAACAATCATTCCTTTGAAATTCGTGGCCAAATTCTTGTGTTCGTTTTCGAATCGGTTTTTCCCTTCTCGAACCCTTTTTTTTTTAGTTTTGATGCATTTCGTTTTTCTGATGGTTTGAGACTGATTGGGATGGATCGAAACGTGGTAGGACCCTTGAGGAACACATCTACCAACTGGTTTGGTCAGGTTTCTCACAAGCACGAGTTTGTGGGATTTTGAGCAAAGTTGAGAAAACCCCAATTCGGTCGATGAGATTCTAGATCCCTGGAGTTTTTTGATATTTTGGAGTTAAAATTTTGTGGACACCTTCATAACATCCTAGAGAAGGTGTGTGCAAAATTTCAGCTCAATCAGACTTCGTTTGATCTGGTTTTGGTTTTTTCTTCGTTGGTTTGGGCTGCTAAAAACAGCCTGAGCGAAACTTCCGCGCGCGCTGAACTTCTATGTTTGTGTGCTGAACTTCCGCGTTCCGTGGGCAGAAATTTGACTACTAAGGTTTCTGAGGCTTTTCCTTGTTTTGCACTTGCTTTCGCTTGTTTGTTTGAGCTTCCTAGCACTTTCCAAGTCCTATAGCCTTGTCGATGACCACCGGGACTTGATTTTGCTAGAAGAGAGAAATTTTTGGATGGTGTTGGGATAGCGGCCGAAATCAAAAGAAAATTGGTTTAGGCTCCCATTCAAACCCCCCCTGTTCACCTTGCACGGTCCTTCACTTGCGTCAGTAGATGTTGGTGTGATTACGAAGCCGGCTATAGCGGCTGTACAAGGCAACAGTGGCTCCAATAGATATGCGCAGCATTGTGATGAATCCGGTAACGTTTTAGGGGCAGAAAGGTAGCCGCATATCTGTAAATAACATACAAGATGATTTAAATTTTAAATTTGCAAGAGGGACAAAGATTAGGAAATTTTGTGAGAGACTTGGACACTAATTTTATCGAGCTCGTCGAAGAATTAAAGGCTGCATAGACTTACCCACGGCAAAAAATTACACAACAGTAGAATAAAAAGAAAGGCAAGAGGCATTTAAGCAAGGGAATTGGTCGATGATAATTGTACAGAGGTCGTGTAAATGAATAATTAAGTTAGGGAGCATCGAGAGATACGACAATTATAGTTAAACTTTTTTTTTCAAATGTCGTTTTCAAGTGAAAAGAGAGCTTAATTCTTACAATGAAAAAGATTGTTACTAGTGCAGGTTATCTTACTAGTTTTTAAAACAAAATAGCATGTGTCCTCTGCCCTTTCTTCTTTTTTCTCGAACCACCGATCAAACACAAATGAAAAAAGACAGTGCACTTCAAAATTCGCTTCGGCTCACATCACGGGAGGTAACTCGTGATTAGACTTAACACCGGTCAAGCTCCACTAGTTTTGAGCAAGCTATGAAATACTTCTGGCGGCTATCTTACATGTGGCTCAGGTGGTTTCCAGCCTTTCCGTGATACTATAAATTCTTCCTGTTACGGTGTTACCTCGAGCTATACCTTGCGATATTAGTAGACTTACTCAACGAAGCAATAGCTTCCGGAGTAGACTTCTTTATATTCTAAAAAATAGATATAGGATTTTTTTCTATATATATCATATATCTCGTGAGTTAACTTGGAAGGTGTAGCCCATGACTTCTCCCATTTTTAGGCACGGGGATTGGAGAACAAGGCCACATCGTTGTTTCCATCAATGAAAGAGGTAGGAGGAATACTCCAGTCCACATCTCATTTGGCAAGTCATCTTGGCCCCAGCGGCGACCATAACATCAGATGGGACACTTGCCCTGAAATTCCAAGTCCAGGTCGTCCTTCCACTGATACCATCGCTACCAGCTGGAATGCTTGTCCAACGCAAGAGAGATTTTTATTGTTCTTTGTGGAGCTACCAGTTGTTACAGTCTCAGCAGAAATTTGACTTCCAAGGTTTCCGAGGCTTTTCCTTGTTTTGCACTTGCTTTCGCTAAAGGGTCGGGCGAGCCAGAGCCCGCGACCAAAGGGTCGGCTGAGCCAGAGCCCGCGACTGGAGCTACCAGTTGTTACAGTCTCAGCAGAAATTTGACTTCCAAGGTTTCTGAGGCTTTTCCTTGTTTTGCACTTGCTTTCGCTAAAGGGTCAGGCGAGCCAGAGCCCGCGACCAAAGGGTCGGGTGAGCCAGAGCCCGCGACCTTGGGGTCGGGCGAGACGGAGCCCGCGACCTTGGGATCCGGCGAGACGGAGCCCGCGCCCAAGGGGTCGGACGAGTCGGAGCTCGCACCCAAGAGGTCGGGCGAGTCGGAGCTCGCACCCCGCAAGACAGCAAGGGTAATAATGAAGTGTAGACTGTCTTGACCGTAAATCTGAGGATGCTTGTGGTTGTTTGAGCACTTGGTAGCACATATTAGCTTAAGCATTGTGTCCTCCTTTATAGTACGGCTTCTCCTATATTTCAATTTAATATAAAATAAATATTGAAATTTTTGAGCCATGGGTCATTATCACCACATTTCATTAAAAAGATCTTCTCACGCGGATCGAAAAAATCCCCAAACCTCAGCCCCACCCATACCGCGTCACCGCATCCCCGTGAGACGGGATGATCACAGACGTGTACTTTGATGTGGGACGGACGAGGGAATTTTATTTACCCTCAAGCCTGAAATTCTCCCTAGAGGGGAATCGAACTCAGGATGGGTAACGCAGGAAGCGCTCAATCAACCGGTCTAGCATCCATCCATGAACCTAAGGTAGACTCCGAGTTTGACACTGTGTAGCAACAGGGGAAATTCCTTAATGAAATTTAACTGGCACTTTGCGATTCCTTTCCGCCCAAATGCACCAGCATAAAAGAATGAAGAAGTCCATGAAGAATGGGATGTTGAACTGGACTTTGAACAATTCCAGAGCTTAAAATCTTGAGCACAAACTTGTGGGAAGTGAAAATTGGTAATGCTCAACTAGGAGCTTCTAGCAAAGGAGCGTGCATGTAGAGGTGCTCCAGAATTTCTTCAGTGCAAATTGTGCATAGGGCACAATCAAAGTTGTCCAAGTACATATTTTCTACAGTGTGCTCTACCTTTTCGTTAGAGTAGAAAAAAGCACCAAGGTCGCATACTTGCCCCTTCAACCCGACCCTCTCCGATTAAACAAAAAGCACAGAACATCTTAAAAATCGATTCAGATCACATCACGGATGGTAACTCGTGAGAAGACTTAGGCCCCGTTTAGTTCCACCCAAAAGCCAAAAATTTTTGCATAGTAACCGTCACATCGAATCTTCCGGCACATGCATGGAGTACTAAATGTAGACGAAAAAAAAACTAATTACACAGTTAGTCGAGAAATCGTGAGACGAATCTTTTAAGCCTAAATAGTCCATAATTGGACAATTTTTGCCAAATACAAACGAAAGTGCTACAGTAGTCAAAAGCCAAAAATTTTTGGAACTAAACACGCCCTTATATAACGCGGTCAAGCAAGCCCCACTAGTTTTTGCTACAGAACGAGCGAGCTATAAAAATGAATTAAGGCGTGTTTAGTTCCGAAAATTTTTGGATTTTTGCTACTGTAGCACTTTCGTTTGTATTTGGTAAAAATTGTCCAATTATGGACTATTTAGGCTTAAAAGATTCGTCTCACGATTTCTCGACTAACTGTGTAATTAGTTTTTTTTTCGTCTACATTTAGTACTCCATGCATGAGCCACAAGATTCGATGTGACGGTTACTATGCAAAAATTTTTGGCTTTTGGGTGGAACTAAACGGGGCCTTACTTCCTAGGTTTTTGCTGACGGCTACCTTACCTGTGCCTCCGGAAACATGTAAGCCCTGGCGGTGGTTTCCAGTCTTTTCATGATATAAATTCTTCCCGTTATCGCTAGCTGTACCTATAAGGATTGCAATATACTAGGACGACAGGCGCGCTTCGCCGCGCCCGTATTGTGTCAGTCTGTAACAGCCGATGTTTTAGTTAATTAGTTTGCATTGACCATTAGTATACAATTTGTTCTGTCAGATGAATCAAATGGCTTCCAATGTTACCAAGCTGCTGCCTCTACCAACATAGGCTAAAAATAATCACAAAAAACGAAGATGGCATAAGCTCATAAAAAACAACCATATAGAGGCTGCAGGTATCAAAATCACCATAAGTAGCTGAGTAAAAAATATGATATTTATGTGACGGCTATTGGTTGAATCTCTGTTGAACATGTAATGCTATTCTGTGATAGTAACTGTCACATTAGTGTACATTTACCACATATGGTAGCACATTGTTTGGCGCAGATAATGCAAACAACTCTGCAAGGCTGAGTATTACCTGGGACAAACGGAGGCAAAACGCTAAAACTTGATGATGATATTCCTATGAAACCTAACATGGCAGCAATAATCAATGACGACGGCTTTATGAAACTTAACTTGGCAGCATCAAGTTTGCCCCTGCAATAGATAAATGGATATTCAGGAACTGGATGATTATTGTTAAGCTGAAACCTAGATCGAAATCAATTTAGGTAAGTATTCTAGATACCTATCACAAGCGCTCATCCTTGCTAGTTAGCAGGGCCAGATGGTTATTTGGGGCCAAGTTTGGATGTGGGATTAGGTTAGCAACTTTTATAATTAGCCAGTTCTTTTTAAACTCTGACCTTGCATGGAGTTCCCTGTAATAAAAATAATGTAGACAACAGAAATTACATTAAACAAAAGAGGATCGGGAAAGAATAGATACCTCCTCATGAAGAAGGATAAGGTCAACTCTGAGAATTTTTGGTAGACCAGAGAACCTAATAACCAATCTCCTGATCTTCCATTTATTGGATTATGAAGTAACATAACACCTGTTGCATCTTGCATTAGTAATACAAATTAGTTGGTTGCACGAAGCAAGGCATAGTAATGTGTTGCATATAAAATAGCAATGATGAGCAACCTTTGCTAAGAAAAACATCTGGATGTATTAGGACGCTAAATAATATATATAAAACAAATAAAATTTGGAGCCTAATTTTAGGCCGCTCATTGCATCCCCAGATCCTATTGATGGCAAAGATTAATCATTGTGTCATGCAAGGTTAACTCAATAATGTCATTATCTGTGTGTAATCGTAGTTCATCAATCATTTAAATCAACCTAACCTAAAAATGTGTAAGCAATGCAAATATACCATCCTATCATTTATAGAATCACTATAAGATTATTCGAAGAAACATTATGTGAAACTATGGTCCCATTTACATGGGCATTTAGGCAACTATTAGTAAGAGAACATGGCGATGAACCAAAATTAGAGGGCAAAATGGAAATTGCCAACTCTTTAAGGCCACCTAGGATGTCAGTAGCAACAACTACAATGGGCAACAACTACAATGGTATGCCTTTGATTCCACTGATGAAGCTGTGAAGACCACTTCAATGATTGGACATATAGGTGATGATAACAATGTACCTAAGCCGGTGAGGTAATTCAAAGCATATCATGTGTACGTTTGTGCTATTTTATTTCGTTAAACTAAAACATATCCATAGTTAGGTTAAGATTCATAGTAAGAACAGTTGACTGAAATAAATAAATTAGAACCGTGCTAACTGTTTGACCTCATTCTTTTAAAGTACACTACTCTGTATATAGAGTGGACTAATTGAGAATTGGTAAATGCTCATTGCTGTCTCAAATAAGATTGCAGTTAAAGATATATACACAGAGCCTTTCCTGTATGGTGTGACCTTTTGAGGCACGACAATAGTTTTTTCTCGAAGACGCCATTGTAATGGTTTGAGTTTCATGTTACCAATAGTTAGCCTAAACACCATACAGCAGTCACAAAAGTTGAACATAATATTTACTCAAAATTAAAAATTCACATATATATTATTTAAATGGAGGAGACACCTAATCAAAGAGTGCACCTACAGAGATGAAGGCCTGACCTTTTATTATGAAGGTATTGCAGGCAGGCAATTCATACGATAATTCAACTCCCTTGTCAATCAAACAAAATGCATGAAAGAGGAAATGAAAAAATTGCAGGCTTTAAAGCTGCAAGCCGTGGTAAATCTTGCCATGATGGCACCATAAGGTAGCACCTGTGAAGCATCAATCAAATTCCATTTGGAGAGTGGAGAGACATATAAGAATGATAGAGAAACCTTGTCTACATAACTTACTCTATGCTATAGAAGGTACATGCATGTAAATTATAGAAGCAGCAGCTCTATAAAGCTGCAATTGAAATATCAGACGATAAAAGTTAAAAAATGTCCAAATCTGCAAATGTTGCGAGGCCTGATATCTAATAGAGGGAAGGGCACTTCTTGCTGCACCTCTGTGTCTGGACACACCAACACATGATGACATGAACAGAACAGTGTCAGTGAAAATCTGTCAAAGACACAGAACTATACATTTTGCAGTTTATTTCAGCAGTTTCATCAGTATGAGGAAGAGCATCCAAGTAAATGAGACACCAACTGAATTTGCAGAACAGTTTGACATCATCCCATTACATATGCTAGACTTGAAAACATTTCTGCCAGAGTATTTCCAGAGCAGTTTCGGTACGGTCAAGATTGGCATTAACAGATTGATTACGAAAAATATTTTAAATGACTTTTTTAAGCAAGATAACATACGTTTTTTTATCTAAGATTAGACCATTATATATTTTATTTGCTTGCTTAAATAAACCACCGAAGAAAGCGAAAGCTACAGTCATTCTTAGCTCAATGAGTAAGACCAAATTTGCATCAAGAACGAAACTCCATTCCAGACTTCCAGTGGAGATCTGCTCACCGTAGCCGAGCAGGACATGGTCGAGGGACGCGAAGACGGAACAGGAAAAGACGTATCTCCAGTAGCTGCCGCCTCTACCGCGAACACGGATGCCACTGCCGTCCTGCGACTCCTGCAAGAGCATGCTGTCCACGTGTGCGTACCGGTTCTTCCTCCCCAAGAACCCCGGCAAGGTGTCGCCGCCACCGGCCACCACATCGCCCCCCAATTCCCCATCACCTCTGCCTTGCTCAGCCGCTCCCTCCTTCTTCCGAGATGCCCACCAGGCACCCAGCTGGGGAACGGGAGGAGGTGAAGTGGATCTGAGGAAGGAAGCCAACGGCGAGGCAGGTAGGTGCGACATCTGGGGCGTGGCGGCCGGTGGGGAGATGGAGGCGGAGGCGGAGGTGGCGAGGCGTTTTTCTTTCCACGAGAGCTGGGGGAGGGGAAGAGGACGAAGCGGAGGCGTCGAGGCACTGCGAGGTTGTTTTTTTTCCTAAGGCCCTAGGCGGTGGCATTGAATGAACCGGGAGAGAGCAAAAGCACGCGGACACACACACGAGGCACGTGGAGGCGTCCGATTCGTGAACAGTAACTGGACAGTAGCTGCAGCGCTCTCGTCGCGCGGGAGTTTCATATGAGCGAGGCAAGGAGGCGGAGGAATTAAAGGCCCAAGTCGACGGATGCGGCGAGGCTGCGGCGAGCGCGAGTGCCGAGGCGGCCGCGCGGCGCGTGGAGACGCGAGCTTCGCAGGCTGATGGACGATGGCGCCGAGGCTGAATAGGCAGGATCACTGCGAGTGGGGCACAGAAGAGCTGGGCCCATTAATCATGAGATAGGGAAATTAGGCATGCACACGCACGAGATCCAGGCGCCGCGCGGACACTGGGCCGGGCGTGCCTGTCTGGGTGAGCAGGAGGGAGGGGCCCGTAGGCAGCAGCGAGGAGAGGATCTAGGCCGGTGGAGGCAAACACGCGGAGGATACGGACCGGAGGAGCGTATGCGCACATCGACGTCCGCCGGTAATGCAGCACCGGAAGACCGGCAACGCGAAGGCAGCATGGACACGCCGCGTGCATCGATTGGATGGCCGTACGGATAACAGTAATCAGAGCGCTGAGGACGCAGCGATTCTAGGAGCTTTATGGAGTTTCATATGTAGACTCAACGAGCAATAGCTTTCTTAGGCCTTGTTTAGTTGGCGAAATTTTTTAGGAAATGGTATTGTAGCACTTTCGTTTTTATTTGGCAATTAGTGTCCAATCATAGTCTAATTAGGCTTAAAAGATTCGTCACGTGAATTTCGTCTAAACTGTATAATTAGTTTTATTTTTTATTTATATTTAATGCTTCATGCATGCGTCTAAAGATTCGATGTGACGGGGAATCTTGAAAAATTTTGTAAAATTTTGGGAACTAAACAAGCACTTAGTACATTTCTTTGTTTATTAATTTTTCTATAAAAAATAGATATAAGATTATGAAACATCTCAGTTGCTGGCATCTTTTATGGTAACTCGAGAGAAGACTTTACAGGTCAACACCGATAACAATAGCTGGACATTTCTAACTTTTGTGAGAATTTGTAGAATATATCCATTCTAGCACATGTCTTAAGCGAATCGACACGACGTATCTTGTGATAATTGCGTGAAGGAATCTTCCTGTTAGTAACAGTAACTCTAAACTCTTGACTTTTCTCTCATTTTTAGGCACGGAGATCCGAGAACAAGGACATCATTGTTTCCATTAAGGCCCTGATTAGATTTCAAAAATTTTCACACTAAAGTGTCACGTCGAATCTTACGGCACATGCATGCAGTACTAAATGTAGACGAAAAAAAACTAATTGCACAGTTGGAAGAGAAATCGCGAGACGAAACTTTCGAACCTAATTAGTCCATAATTAGACACTAATTACCAAATACAAACGAAAGTACTATAGTAGCCGAACAGTAGCCAAACCCAAAAAATTTTGGGAACTAAACGCGCCCTAATACATACAAAAAAAAAAAAAAAAGACAGGAGGAATAGTGGAGTACTCCACATCTCCCTCGGCAAGTCTTCTTGGTCCAGCAACAACCGTAACATCAGATGGGACACTTGCCCTGAAATTCCAAGTCCAGGTCGTCCTTCCACTAATACCATCGCTACCAGCTGGAATGCTTGTCCAACGCAAGAGAGATTTTTATTGTTCTTTGTGGAGCTACCAGTTGTTACAGTCTCAGCATAAAACTGTGTAGATCGACACAGTACGCCACTCATCACACCATCCTCCATCTGACCATCTCCAGAAACAAGCCCTTGCAGACCTCCGATACAACGATGTGCTCCACTGGAGTCCTACTAGCTCGCGCATGTGCTGTGCTCATGTGTTTGGCCGTCGTGGCGCGAGCACCGCCGGCCAAGGTCCATGCCGCCGGGACAGGGAATGAGCACCTTGGTATCCCTACCAAAGCATCCCTGGCGCACTGCCCCTCCCACTGCGGGGATGTCGAAATCTCGTACCCCTTTGGGATAGGGCCGGACTGCTTCCGGCAAGGCTTCGAGCTCACCTGCGACAACACAGCTGGTTCTCCCAGGCTGTTCCTAGGAAACTCAACTCAGGTGACTTCTATATATGTCGGCAGCAATTATGTTCGGGCTTCTGCTGTTGGGTACAATATCACCATGGGCTTAGGTGTGGACACCTACACTCAATCCTGGGAGGCCCCTACTGGTGTTGTTATTGATTATGAAAACAGTATATATGTAGTTGGATGTGGTGTCGACATCTACATGTTCGGTGATAATACGACAGATGTCATTGGTTCTTGCATGAGTATTTGCACAGATAACAGAGAGATCATGGGCAACGGTGCCTGTCAAGGGTTTGGCTGCTGCTACATCTGGTGGTCATTAGCGGGCCGGCAAGCATTTACTCTCAAGCTTGGACGCCGCAATAGTACGATTGCACTGTTAGATGAGGCGCTCTCTAGTATCAAGGTCATCTTTTCGAGATCCTATCACTTCGTTATAGGTGATCTTTATGCAAGTTGGGTGAATACAAGCAATGTTCGAGGTATGCTACTTGACATTGCAATCACGGACCAACCAAGCTGCGCAAGTGCCCAATCCCAAGAGAACAAGGATACCTATGCATGTAATAGTGAAAGCATCTGCAAGGATCTACCAGTATCTCGAGGAGGCTACAACTGCTTCTGCCCTGGTCAAATGGAAGGCAACCCCTATGTTGTAGATGGCTGCATAGGTTCGTGTGCCTCTCTCTGCTTCTTTTTTCGCATGACTTAATATTTTAAAGTGGCATGTAGACATTTTCTATATTTATTGCATTATTTCTATTATTACCAATCTGAAAGCACCCACAAATTTTGTCACACATGCATGTGGATTATATTGTTGTGTTACTCAAGATTAAAATAATGTGCTGATCCCTGCACTTGCAGTATTTATTGTCATACATATCAAATGCCTTTGCTGCTGAACTAATTAAACTGGCTAGTTTATTCGTCTCAAATAATAAATGACTTACTACTTTCCTTGGATTAATCCTAATTCCTCACTTTGTGTACCATGAAGCAGATTACAATCCAAAGGCACCCAATGACAACTGTACGAGATTATGTGGAAACATAGCCATTCCATTTCCTTTTGGGATTGAAGAAGGCTGTTTCGCAAATGATAACCTACGACTCAACTGCACAAGTAACACCACTACTATTCTAGATCGAGGGTACGCACAATATCGTGTGACCAATTTATCACTCGATGATGGGCTTATGACGGTTACAAAACATGCTGAATGACACAAGCTCCAACAATATGGAGAGAGTAGTCATCACTAACTATGATGGTCAATATCAAAGTTTCTATCCAACTGTCGAGGAGGTTGTGGATGATAATTTTGATTTCTCTCAGGAGGATGTAGTAATAAAATGGGCTATAGCAAATATAACTTGTCAGAAAGCTATGTTGAATAATGCTACATATGCGTGCATAAGTGACAACAGTTTCTGCAAAGAAGTCATGCGAGGCAAAACACATGATGGGTACCGCTGCAAGTGTTCCGATGGCTTTCAAGGAAATCCGTACCTTAAAAATAGTTGTACAGGTTATATTTCTCTCTTATATAAACTTATTTGCACTAAGTTTCTTGTTTCTCTAATACTAATCTATCTAATCGTGCTATTACACATGCTAAATTTTAAGAGACAAAAATATTACAAGTTATGGATAGGATCTCCAACTAATTGCTTATTTTTTCTCTCTATGGTTGTGATACACTTCGGGCGTACCTGCCATAGAAAAAGGGGACTGGCCCACCGAACTGAACCAACCAACTCAGCCCACCATCCCTCATGGGTGTAATTGGTTATAACCGGCTGTAGTTGGTCACGACTCACAATTGGGGCCTGGTTGCAACTAGTCACAAGTCACGACTGGAGTCTAGTTGCAACTGAGCTATGACTGGCTTAGGGCCTGTTTGGATGGACTAGAACTACTGATTAGTTGACTAGTGATTAGCCCAGCCCTATTTGGATCCACTCGCTAATAAGTAGTACCATCTCAATACAGAGTCTGTTATGCCCCTGAGTTCGTCTTTTCCAATGTTCTCCCGGATCTAGCTAGAGGCGTCCGCGAGCGGGGGGGCCTTGGCGGGCGGGCGGCTAGAGGCCATAGGCGTGGGGGCTGCACTGGACGGCCTGCTGGTGGCGGCGGGTAGCGGTCGGAGAAGAGCGGGCGGTGGGCGGCAACCGGAGAAGAGGGAGAGGTGCGGGTTGAGGTAGGGGGCAGCGCCGGCCATGCGTCCTCGCACACACCGGCCATGTGTCATGGGTCCTCGTGCACACCGGAGAAGAGGGAGAGGAGGTGCGGGTCACCTCGGAGCCTCGCACGCGCCGGAGAAGAGGGACTGGCGCTAGTCGTCGGGGCCGGATAGAGCAGCGACTGGTGAGCAGGGCCATAGCAGAGCGCCAAGACCACAGGGACGACTGCGGGACAAGGGGGAATGGGTATGGTGCGTTGCGGATCGGGTACGCGTGGGACTATCGGTGTCTTTTTTCCACGGCAGGTGAAACTTTGGCCCCTGATAGTTGGACCCTATGGACTAGTGAGCTAACAACTAGTTGGGGCTTTGGCTAAACTTTAGCCCACCCATTAGTCCACATGTTTAGATCCTCAAGGGATAAAGTTTAGCAACTAGTTGTTAGCCCAAGTGATCAAACAGGGCCTCAGTTGGTTACGATTCGTGACTAAGCCTACTTGCAACTGAGTTGTGATTGGTTGCAGCTAATTGCAACTAGCTCAAAAGTCAAAACCTAAAAGAATAGAAGGTGTGGGTTACGTAGGCCACCTGGGGGCACACGGTTGGAATACGTGGATGGAGTGCTGGTTATGGTGGGCGCATCCACTATCCACAATGTATCCGGGTTCATTTAGCCTTACTATATAGTTTACATTGTAGTTACCAATTAATTGTTTTTCCATCCATATTCATATTTCCCATGTGCATCACACCTTAGGTGAATTTTAATGTGATTTGTTGTAACTTTAGCTTGAGTTGTGCTAGGTCTGGTTGTATCCCGCGTGTCATGACTCTAATGCTTATCAATATTTGCTTAGTTGCTTCAAATTTTTGTATCATCATGTTAGATTGAAATTGTCATGTGTTTCATCCCACTGACAAGTAAAGTTTTGTGTCACACATGAGTTTTGATGGGGAGAGACAAAGTATTATATTGGTTTTGGTGATTGAGCCCTACATCTAGTGTGGGAAGGAGAGTTCTATTGTTGTGCCCAAGTGCTTGGAGTTCGGGTAGCACTATCACATAACAATTTTTTTTAGAGATGGGCATAATAGATTTTTGGAGGCAACCTACCCACCTGCCTCTGCTAAGGGTCACAATCAGTTAGTAATTACAGAGGTGGTGGTTATGCTCGTCTCTACAAAACGAAGGAAAAATAAAAAATCAGCCTACGGGCTTACTCCAAGCCCGGAGATCTGCCACTGCTAGACCACCGGCTGTCCATCAAGGTCATCCTCGGAAATTCGCCACCTGAGCCTGTCGGCCGTCCTCAGAGATCCAAAGTTGCCAAGCTCACCCGGCATCCTTGCCACCATCTGTGGAGATCCACCGTTCATCCTCACCTTCGTCTCTAGATATTGAAAGCATAGATACAGCTATTATCGAGCCTCATCCTTCCCTCTATGAGCCCAATCAACCTCCCCACTCATTCTCCCCACTTGTCCTCCCAGCCATCCTCCTAATCCATCCTCCCCACTCATCACCCCAGGTCATCCTCGCCGTTGTCAATTCCCACTATCGAGACCACTACAAAGAAAGTGACGGAGACAGAGATAGAGTCTGAGGGTTGGAGGGAGAGAGGTCATCACTCATACCTTGAATATGGTGGCAGCACTTGATCCATCGCGCATTTTGCCTAGATCCGCATGGCCACGACCTCTGCCTCCTAAGTTCTCGTTGTCGCCCATATCCTTGTATTCAATGCATGATCAAGCCTCCATGGGTGTTGTATCCCTTTAAGGATGTCATCAACTCTGTCCTTTGGTTTTGTCCTTTGTGCTCCTAGCTTGTTCGAGTATCGCATAGTGTTCCACTCGGACCCTTAGTCAGGCTGATGTCTGAGGAGCCCTAGATCCCTTAGCTTCTAATGCACAGTCCTTAATTCATTTGGCCAAATGAATTACCCAGAGGCATCAGGGACAACAGCTTAGACACTAATTGTGTTGGTATGGCCACCCAGAGTACATACCTTCATCAAAATCTCTAGTGCTTATTGTTGTGCCATTTTATTCAAAATGTTCCTTTCATATTTGGTTCAATTATGGATTGAAGGTTCTAAATTGAACTTTCTAAGTATCTCTATCAATAACTCTAGCCTGGGCCCTCTATTTGCCTGAGAGAGGACTTCCTTGATTTCTAGTGGCCTGGTTGTATTGTTACTCCAATAATATCCTAAATCTCAATGCTCATTTTATTTGTGATGTGTGGAAGCCGCTTGCCAGTGGCTCATCATTTCTTTTTTTCCTTTTTATTTTCACATTTTCCTCCTCTCAGATTTTTTATCAGTGGAGGTGCCACACCGGTTGCGAGCTTAGCCGGGAGGAAGAGTGACCAAGAAGGGAGAGGAGGTAATCACCGGAGATGAATAGAAAACGATAAAATAAGGAGAACGATCAGATCTTTCTAGAGAGGGTATGCCAGCGAGGGAGAGGGGTCAGATCTAGCTTGTGATGGGACATAGTTGCTGAGACCGTTGAGTATGCGCCATTCGCTCCTGGCACCGACATGCATGATAGAGGTCTCAGTAGGTGGGAGGAAGGGTCAAGAAGGGACTGAGGTGCTAGATTTGATTGCAACCTCGAGGCGACAATGGTCAGGAAGAAGGTACATGGTGGTAGCCTGGTTGGGTAGAGAGAGTAGAGGGAATTGGGCGGGTAGACGGTGGTGGGTGAAAAAACAGAAAACAAAATGTAAGGGAACCTACTTGACCCTAGGGAGAAAGGGTGAGTGGAGGGATTTGGGGGCCTCTAAGATTTGAGGGCTTGAGTAATTGGATTTCTAGACCTTTTTTTGTTTCCAACCCTCACATTTAGGGTAGGGTTGGGTTTAGTGGACCCGCTAGAGATGCTCTAGGTTTCTCCAATAATACATACAATTGTTCAGCGTGCCTTCAACAATAGCATATACAATTGTTTAGCCTATTGCTCAAATAGCATATACAATTGTTCAGCCTACTGCTCAACGCTTAAGATGTTGAATTTTTTCTAAGGATTATGTGTTGAGTAGTATACCTTTTTAAATAACAAATGCTTACAATTGGACTATAAATGTATATATGTCATAATTTTTTAGTTGAGATGTATGAATTGTCTAATGTAGCAACTCACATAATTTAATTTTGTAAATTATTAATATAATTTAAGTACATTATTAGTGTCACTGTGTTGATAAGGAAATATTTTTTTTGTACTTGTTAAACTGCAGAAATGTTTGCTTGTATATAGCTTTGTGCATGTCTATATGGTGGGACATAACATGTATGGATATTTAGAGTAGTATTTTATATATACCTATAGCGGTAGGAATGGATATTTTAGAAGAGTATTAGGGGTTACAATATCTCTTTTCACAAAACATATTTAGATAATGTATACATGGATTTAAGGGATTATTTTAGTTTATTTTATGTAATAAAACATATAGGTAATTAGATGCAAATTTGTGGAAGGTTAATTTATGATATCTTACAAAATGGTAGAGGTGGGTAACTTGTATGAAAATTTAGGGTTTACTTTATATTATTTTTCGGGCAAAAGCGGATAACTTAGATATAGATTTGTAGGGTTATTGACTATTTGTTAATGACATATAAAGGGGGTGATTTTATTTATAAATAGAACAGATCCAATGACTATTGTTTTCGACAAATCACAACAAATAAAGGGTCTGACAAGCACCACCAATGGTTCTACATGATCACACATCCCATTACTTTTCTTTAAATGACAATAAATGCATGCATGTTTTACTTGCATCACCAAACTTTATAACCATCTTACTGATACAGATATTGATGAGTGCGCTATTCCAAACAAATGCAATGGAATATGCCACAACTTTGATGGAGGCTTCAATTGTACAAGTTGTCGCCATTGGAAAGAGTATGATCCAAAAAAACACAAATGTGTCATGTCAGCTAAGCAACGTAATCTAATTCTCGGTGAGTCATGTATTTATCTATCAAAATTAAAAACACAAAATATTCACATTCACATTTAATGGATGTAGGGATTGCAATTGGGCTTGCTTGTGGCCTTGGATCCATAAGTTTTGCACTTGGTGCGATTGTACTCACCGGTAGGTGGAAAAAAGATATCCAAAGGAAAATCCGAAGAGCATACTTCAAAAAAAATCAAGGTCTGCTCTTGGAACAACTAATATCGGATGAAAGCGCTGTAAACAAAACAAAGATATTCACTTTGGATGAACTAGAGGAAGCAACCAACAACTTTGATGCTACTCGTGTTCTAGGTCATGGAGGGCATGGCACAGTTTATAAAGGGATTTTGTCTGACCAACGTGTCGTGGCCATAAAAAAATCCAAAATAGTGGAGCAAACAGAGATAGATCAGTTTATCAATGAGGTTGCTATTTTGTCTCAAATCATTCACCGCAATGTGGTGAAACTTTTTGGTTGTTGCCTGGAAGATGAGGTACCCTTGCTAGTCTATGAATTCATATCGAATGGCACTCTATATGGTATTCTTCATGAAAATATTGCAGTAAAATGCTTGCTATCATGGGATGATCGAATTAGGATTGCACTGGAAGCAGCAGGAGCACTTGCTTATCTACACTCAGCTGCCGCAATACCAATTTTCCATAGAGATGTGAAGTCTTCCAATATACTCTTGGACGACAACTTCACTGTAAAGGTTTCTGATTTTGGTGCTTCAAGATCTCTTTCACTTGATGAAACACATGTGGTGACAATTGTCCAAGGAACATTTGGTTACTTAGACCCAGAGTATTATCATACAGGTCAACTAACTGAGAAGAGTGACGTGTATAGTTTAGGAGTGATACTTGTGGAACTTTTGACAAGAAAGAAGCCATTTTTTATCAATGAATCAGGCGCAAAACAAAGCTTAGCACATTACTTCATTGAAGGACTGCAGGAAGGGGCTCTCATGGAAATAATAGATTCTCAAGTTATGGAAGAGGCAGACCAAGAAGAGATTAATGATATTGCCTTTGTTATAGAAGCATGCTTAAGATCCAAAGGAGGGCATAGACCAAGTATGAAAGAAGTAGATATGAGATTACAATTTCTAAGAACAAAGAGGCTAAGG
The DNA here is from genome assembly GCF_019320115.1 of Miscanthus floridulus. Classification (NCBI taxonomy): domain Eukaryota; kingdom Viridiplantae; phylum Streptophyta; class Magnoliopsida; order Poales; family Poaceae; genus Miscanthus; species Miscanthus floridulus. The sequence goes on from NC_089587.1 coordinate 78,800,419, forward strand.
AAGAAAACACATCTTTTAATTGAAAAGGATGGAGAAATAGAACCTTTGTTACGCTCAGGAACTCAACACACACATGAACACATTGATGTTCTTGTCAATGATACACATTTAATAGTTCCAATGATGTCTAGGTGCTACAGCTTGGAGCAAGAATTTGCGGCATCATCTAGTATGCCTCGTTAACTTAGTGTTTGCTTAGATGTTGAACACATCTATAGTAACTATCTATTTTAGTGAGAAACTATGGTGCATTTTGTCCCCCCACATGGTATTGTACCACATAGATTATGTGTATATATACAATGTATTCTAGAGTGTATTGAACACATCTATAGTAACCATCTATTTTCAGTGAGGAACATGGTACATTTTGTTCCCTCACATGATATTGTGCTACATAGATGATATGTATATGTATATAGTGTATTCTAGAGTGTATTTTACTACCTAAACATACACCATTACCATGTTTACATGTAACATGTTCCCTCTATTACAAAATGTAATGTGTTTAAGTTTCATCATAAGTCAAACTTTTCTAGCTTTGACTAAGTTTGTAGAAAAATTCACAGACATCTTTAACGTCAAATTAGTTCTATTAAAATCTACTATAAAATATATCTTGATAGTGCATTTATTTGGTATTAAAGATGTTAATTATAATATATTCCAAACTAGTAGTGTATGACCTGACACCGTGTTGGTATAAATTAATGCACACAGAATATTCCGCAAGCGCACGGATATTATACCGATGTAGCACTTCACCGAGAGTAACCTAGTTTTATATCAAACCCAAAGGAATGGGTGTGAGAATAACCAAATCTAACGGATCCTAACTTCACAATCTAGGCTAGATAATAGGAGCGTAGAGGAGACTACTAAGGTCTTCTAGTTCTAACTTCGGTAAGCTTTGTCTTCTATTGTTCAATTCTGGGGATAATACTAGAGAAAACACAGACATAGTATGTTTCCTATAGCAATACTGTCCTGCTAGTCCTATTAACGGAAGGTGGACTACAAAGGATTCAACGAGGCTATAAAAGTCACCCTCACGAGCTACTACCGATACGGAAAATAGGGTACATCTATAAGTAACCGAGTCTAAGCACCACACTTACACTACGAATACTACTTTAACCCAGGAGCTACAATGATTAAAGTACTCAAAAGAGAGTCGCAAACATGAAGAACAATATGAACAAGATGCTTAATTGAATTAGAAGTCGATTACCAGAGAAATCTCAGAAGCAAGCTCAAGAAGGACTTGATTTCGCTAGGTACAAGCCATAGAGATAGAACCGACAGGCCGGGACTCCTCCAAAACTCTTCCCTAACACTATCTCTCTATTTCTAGAACTAGACTAGATCATATGGAGGACTAATCTTCTCTTGATTGCTAGCTCTGATCTTGGTGGACATGAATTAGGGTTCCTGGCTTCTCAGCTCTTAGGATCAAATAAGCATTATGCCTGGGGGGAGAGGCAGGGGCTGGATTATATAGCCCTAAGGGTCTAACATGAGCCCTTGGATCAAACCGACTTAAGCATCTGTCTAGATGCATCCTCAGTGGCGGTGGTAAACCGACGTAGGAAGCCGGCTGACAGTGGGCCCACCAAGGGCCGGGTGGCCTGACAATGGGGCCGGGCAGCCCCACATGTTAGCCACTCAGGTTTCGCTTCGGTGACATGGCTTATGGATCCTTCTAGAGTCTTCCCATGCAAGTACCGCAATGGGATTCCATATTTTCCTTTGAAGATTAGGTCCTCCTTGGTAGTTTTCTGATTAAATCCTGCTAGAAACTCAGATTCACCAAAACTCATGGAATTTGTCAGTTTAAACTCCTAAGTCTACTTTAGTGATTCATTTATACCCTTATGCATGTTCAATTGACGGATAAAATATGTATGATAACTACCGCCAACAACTCCCCCACACTTAGGCTTTTACTCGTCCTCGATAAAAGGTTGGATTACTCAAGACATAACCTTAGGACAAGACATCAACATAAAACCATTCCCAATTATGCATGTACCGTAGGATTCAAAGTGTCTACCATGAAACTTTGGGCGATTGAAGAATGGAACAGCTTGAAACAGATCACCATCTTCCGTCAGTCAAGTCAATTGGAGAAACATTTTAAGATTTTTTAAAACAAAACATAGCTTACCTTCTCCTTTTGTAGTACTCTCAAATCACTTTGTATATGTGGTGTCGATGCAGAAAGTGACCAACTAGTAAATATTTGTAGTTTTGTCATATGTTGTGATCGAAGGTGGCCTAGCACTCAATGACACAGGGTTTATACTGGTTTAGGCAGCATACCCTATGTCTAGTGTGAGTAGGTCGGTGACTTTATTCTTAAGCCTAGGTGCTCAAAGTTTGTTGTGGGGTTACAAACGAGAAGAAGTAAGATGGGGGTGCAAGATGCCCGGTCGGACTCTGGTCAAAGCGCCGAGAGTGCCGGGAGCTCCTATGTGTGCTGAGTATTCAAGCATGAGCTCTGTATAGCTTTAGAGTGTCCAAAGCTAGCAGAGAGAGTTGGAATTGATCGTTGGTTGTTCGAGTCATCTGAGATTGATCGTCCTTCTTTTGGAGAGAGCGCGTCCCCTTTTATAGATGAAGGGGACGGCGTTACAAGTGAGAGAGAGAGTGTGTGCGTATGCTGCTAAGTCTTGCTGCCCACACCATCGGGTACAAGATGATTGTAGGCGCCCACAATACTGTTGATGTCAGACGCATGTGGGAGGTTTTACCGTGCTCACCAGGTAAGGTAAATGCCGGCGCCCACAACACTGTGGATGCCCAGATGCATGTGGGGGGCCTTCCCGTGTTTGCCTGTTATGCGAATTGATGGCGCCCACAACACTGTAGGGCAAATGTCGGCACCCTCAGTAGTGTTTGGGTTCTGACATGTCTACAAGGTTGCAGAGCACCCTTCTGACATGGTTCTGTCGGTACTATCCTGCAAGTGTGTAGAGTACGGTCTTTGGTATTGCGGTTGGACTTGAGCGCCCTGCCTTACTTGCTCTGCCATTTCCTAGGTCCTTATCGAGCGGGCGTCCCTGGTCGGTTGGTCCCCAGTCGGCTCCGACAACGCCGGTCGGAGAAGAGCTATAAGCAGGGGTTCGGTGTATCCCCGGCCGGAGAAGCGGGTCGGAGTCGGAGTGTGGAGGCGGGCGTTGGCCAGGCCTTCTGGTCGGAGATGCGGGTCAGAGTCGGAGCGCGGAGGATGGTGTCATTCCTCTTTGGCCAGGCCCTCTGGTCGGAGACGTGGGTCAGAGTCGGAGCGCGGAGGCGGGTGTCATTCCTCTTTGGCCAGGCCCTCCGATCGGAGAGGTGGGCCGGGGTCAGAAGCGAGAGTTGTTCCTCCTTGGCTAGGCCTTTCGGTCAAAGAGGTGGGCCGATGTTTGGAAGTGGGCGTTGTTCCTTCTTGGCCAGGCCTTTCGATCGGAGACTAGATCGTCCTTCTGGCCTGTCATTAGGTATTTTGGGCCAGCCCAGGAGTCGTGCGTCATTTGCAATGTTGTCCGCTAGGCCGAGCATTTGCTGGGAAGCAGGCCCATGAGGGACCCCGAGTTTATGAACCCAACAGGAGCCCCCGAGCCCCCGGGCGATTCGGGTAGAATCGTCTGGGGGAATTTTTGCCTTGACGGAGGGTGCGCGTGAGCACTGTAACACCCCAGGTGTTTGTCACCAGTTAAGCAATGAGTTTAAGCTCAAACATGACAGATCAAGTGGTGTTGAAGATGTCAAAGCCAAACCTATAAACATGAGCCCAACTTAAACTTGGATATTGCATCCTTGCCTACATATAGGCCCTTTTCAAGATATACGCTTGGGTGGTGTGATTGGGATATCTTCATGTGTCTCACATCAATATCCATCTATATTGATCCATGGAAAAGTTTCATGAAGTTTGGAATCAAAAAGTCACATGAAATGATATGTCATATCTTTGCATGAATCGCTTTATCAAGTGGATGGAAACCTATGAAGTCAACCAAACCTTGGTACCTTGCTCAAACAACTCTACTTGCACTCATGAACAAAAGTTATGAAGGGTTCATGTTGAGCAGGTGGCCTGAAAATGCTCCAATAGATCAAAAAGGGTGATTTAAGCTTTATAGTGATGCTACTTTGACTTGGTTTGAACTACAGCTTAGAGTGTTTGCATGGCAGTGAAACCTAAATAAAAGTTGGAGTCCATGTTATGTACAACAAACTTTATGTTTGGACCAAGAGCTAGATCAGCTTGTAAGCAAGTCAAACCGAGGCTCAAACTTTGAATCAGCAGCTGTTTTCAGCACTTGAAATTTGGTTAAGTCATGGATGACTGAATGTATGATTTCAGTTTTCGTGTACCCCACTTTGGAACCTTTAATCTCCCAAACCAGGCCTAATTAGACTTTGAAGCTTTAATAAAAGTTGGAGGTGGTATGTAGATCTACAACTTTTATTAATAGAGTTTTTGCTAACTCATCGTGGTTTAGGAGTTACAGAGGCATGAAGTATGGGTCTCAGTGGTATGTTTGAGGTAGAATTGAAAATTTGAATTCGATGAACAGCGTCCGACCGTGCACAGAATGCTCGCGCCGCGTGGCCTCCCGTGCCTGCGCCGCACGCCACCTCGCCGTCGCGTGTCGTTTGGAGAAGTCGAGCCCGAGTCTGCCTCCTGCTCTCTCCATTCACTCTCTTCCTCTCCCTTCCCATTCACTCTTCTGCTCTGCCTCGGTCTCTCTCACTGTCTCCTGTTCGGCATGGCCGAGCAGCCGAGCTGCTGTGTCGCTCGCTCCTCCATTGCCTAGACATCATCGAGCCTCCCAGCACCGCCTCCGCGTCTGCTTCCGGCGCCTCGACCGCCTCCCCAACCCTAGCAGCGCTGCCGTTCGCCGTGCCGTTGTCGGCACAACAGCCGCCGCACACGTGGCCAGGAGGGCCACGGGCTGTAGCTGGCCGTGCCGCTGGCCAGGCGCGGCCGCAGCTACGCCCTGCCGAGTCCTCCCCGCCACTGCCGGCTCTCTCGGCCGAGCCCGGCCGGTCCAAGCTGTGATGTGCTTCAGTCTCTGAAGAAGAGAACACCAGGGACTTCGCGCTCAAATTCGAGAAAAGGGAAGGTTCTAACTGCGAAGTCTGTGACTCAAATGAATAGTGCCGATAAGGACCCATTTGCTATAAATTTGCTGAATCTTTGGAAATTCATAGTAATTCATAGGAAATTCGTAAAATAGCAAATGAGGACTTTTTGGAATCCTTGTGAAATTCTCTATGCATTAGATCTATAATATGACATGTTTTAGTTTCAATATTTTGCGGTAAAAATAGATTTGTGCAGTAAGGTTGTAATGCTAGTTGAATTTGTTATTTTCCATAACTGCAGATCTAGGGCTCCAAATGAAGTGAAATTTTTGTGGCATGCTACTCATGTGATAGTTGATGTGTGGTAAAAATTTCATGAGTATTGGATGAAGTATGAGTGAGTTGTTGGTTTATCTCGCTCTCACATGATTTCCTGCAATAGCAAATTGTCTTTTTCATAGAGGTTGCTATACATATTCAAATGGAGTGAAATTTGTACAGTAGACTATTGAGAGGATATGTGAGCCACTGTAATTTTTGTAGAATTTATTGTATATTTTGGTATATGTTCATAAATACACCTTGATGTCTAAATAAATTAAGAAATGCTTTAAGAAAATTTATTTAGAGGTGAGCACCATGCTTTTTGGTGTTCTTTAGTCATAGGTGAAATGTTGGTAAAGTTGGTTTTGCCCAATTATGAATTTGCAACATAAGTTAATAATTATTTTCTTGCCGATGTGGTTATGGACAGATCTATGAACTTAGCAAAGTTCTTCAGGATGATGTGCTTTGTTGTGAAACTTGTTTATATAAAAGTTGTAGATAATTCATGTATCTAGCTTCTGTTAAAATTTGGTGTCATTTGGCCTAGTAGTTTGTTTGTTATGCCTGTTTAAAGTTGGGTTTCAGAAATGGCTGCTCTCTGTCAATTGTGGACCAGTTTCTGTAAATGTATAATTTCGACCTACTTAACTTGTGAATCATGCTGTGATGGTTATAGATGAAATGTAGATAATTTCATAAGCTTTCCAAAATGTCTTCTTCCAAGTCATTTGGATTTGTGTAACTCCAGTTATAGCTAAATCTTGTAGCTGCTGTTTGCATGTCCAGAAATTGGCAGATTCTAATTATAGTGTTTGCTTGTATATTGTTAAGTGTGACTTATGCCTTGAATGATGACTGAGTTAGAGCACCTGAGATCTTGGGAAACTTGTGTCATGCTTGGTGTTGTCGTCTTCTTTACCATCTTAGCATGATAGGTTGTGTGATGTTAGTTAAATAGCTATTGGTGTCTATGTCTTGCATAATCTTGTGTTTGTCTTGAATGCTTATGTGATGCATCTTGGGTTACCATTCATCACATTCATACACATGCATCTTGCATCTCATCTAGGTGCGCTAGATGAACCACGTGAAGGACGTGATGTTGGAGCCGAACCCGAATACGGTGTATGGAGGATCTATCCCGAAGATGGAAGGACTAAGCAAGTGCTAGGACCTGAGATGTCACCAGGATGGTGCAAGCTAACTAAACTGACTTGTGTCGGATCCTAGGCAAGCCCCAGAGCATTCTAAGTCTCCCATGTTTTTACAAATATCTTGAGTATCTTTTATTGTTGATGATGCATTAAGTATAGGAATTGGTTGGAACCAATTGTTGCATTATATCCTTACCTTGTCTAGATAAAATCCTATGAATCCTAATTAAGTGTAGGATCGAATGATGCTTAGCTATGCTTAGACCGGTAGAAGTCGGGTGATTTCCTGTCACCTGCGAGATGTAGGATGAGCTCTGGTCACGGTTGGCTATATTTGCTATCATGAAAAAGAACCATGTGTTAATAATGAAAAGAGACCGGACGGGATGACGGTAGTGCAGCAACAAGGCATGGAGGTCTTGGGTGTGAATCTATCCCCGTCTGTGTCGTTTAAGGACCGATTCGCTGTACGTCCTCATGTCATGTTGAACGCATGCCTATCACTTAGTTGGCTGGATAACTCATTCCGACAGCGAAGCCGAGTAGCTCAATTCAGGCCGGAAGTCTGGGAAGTGAAAGTGCGCACCCTGGCGGTAGTAAGGATGTGCGGGGAGCTATTGGCGTAAGTCTGAGGTGAGATTGACCACCTGGCAGAGTGGACTCCCTGAGGGTGCGGCGCTGCTCAGAACCGCGATTCCTGAGTTGTACCAAAGGTGACCCGAGGAAACCATTGATCAGGTGGATTGGGTGAGTGTTAGGAATACCCCTCCAGCTGGATAGGAATCGATTCGAATCGCCGTCTCTCCCGGATAGTGAGAACTTGACTGAGCAGCAGCAACGTAGATTCACTAAATTTAAGGATATGGTTAAATGATGATGATGATTATGATAATGAGCCATGAAATACCTGATATGGTTATTATTGTTTGCAACTTAATTAAGTGATTGATTAGTACATGTGCTAATATAGATGGTAGGTAATGGCTAAAAGTCACTGCTAGTATAGGTGGATAATGCTAATGATTACGCAAGCTTTTATGCAAAAAGGTTGTCAGCTCAGCTCCACCAAATAAAGCCTTGCATAACCCTTGGTGTCACTTTATTTCTGGTTTATGACGGGTAAGTCTAGCTGAGTACATTCGAGTACTCAGGGTTTATCCCACCATGTTGCAGGTGGAGTTCTCGACCTGTTGAAGATGGTGGCTAACCGCCGGTGGGCTCGGTGATTCTATATTAGTTCTCATCTATATGCTTTTGTCTGAGGATGTCACTTATGCTAGCAATGTATTCGGAACTTATATTAATGTAATCATTTGAACACTATGTTGTTTTCACTAATCGGTTTTGAAACCCAAACTTGTACTATTATTTGTGAACTCATTTGTAATATTATTTCCGCTGCAACTCTGCGTATGTGATGTGTATTTGCTTAATCACGTGATCTTGGTTGTGATGTTGATTTACCGAGGTCTTTCGGGACACTTGGCGGACTGCCGGGTTTATATAAGTAAAAGTATGTGTGTGTCAACGTGTTAGTGGGGACAGCCGCACTTGATCTTGTATAAATTAGGCGGTTCTGTCACAAGCACACCTGTGGGTGTGGCCCCTGAACCCCCGGGTGCTTCAAGTAGAATCGCCTGGGGGGTTTCGTCTTGTCAGCGGGGGAATTTTTGTTTCTGTCGGTGGGTGCGCGCGAGCGCACCCGCGGGTCTAGCCCCCGAGCGATTCGAGTAGAATCGTCAGGGGGTATTGTCAGCGGGCGTGTGCATGTGCACTTTGGTGGGCGAGTTTGGGGTCACAAACCCGTGCGTCGGGTGCAGCCGAGGGATAGCCGAGGGACCGAGCGAGACGGACTCGTGGATCCAGGCGTCGGGCGTAGCCGAGGCGTAGCCGAGGGATCGAGTGAGTTTGGAGTCATAGACTCATGCATCGGCTACAGCCGAGGGACAGCCAAGGGATCGGGCGAGGCGGATTCATGGATCCAGGCGTTGGGTGCAGCTGAGGCGTAGCCGAGGGATCGAGCGAGTTTGGAGTCACGGGCTCATGCATCGGGTGCAGCCGAGGGACAGCCGAGGGATCGGGTGAGGCGGTCTCGTGGATTCAGGCATCAGGCGCAGCCGAGGCATAGCCGAGGGATGGGGCGAGTTAGGGGTCGTAGACCCATGCGTCGGGTGCAGCCGAGGGACAGCCGAGCGATCAGGCGAGGTGGACTCGTGGATCTAGGCATCGGGCGTAGCCGAGGCATAGCCGAGGGATCAAGCGAGTTTGGAGTCGTGGGCTCATGTGTCGGGTGCAGCCGAGGGACAGCCGAGGGATCAGGCGAGATGGACTCATGGATCCAGGCGTCGGGTGCAGCCGAGGCATTTGGGCGAGTTTGGGGTCACGAACCCGTGCGTTGGGTGTAGCCGAGGGACAGCCGAGGGACCGGGCGAGGTAGACTCGTGGATCCAGGCATCGGGCGTAGCCGAGGCGTAGCCGAGGGATGGGGTGAGTTAGGGGTTGTAGACCCGTGCATTGGGTGCAGCCAAGGGATCGGGCGGGGAGGACTCATGAATCCAGGCATCGGGTGCAGCCGAGGCCTAGCCGAGGGATGGGGCGAGTTTGGGTCGCATACCCATGCGTCGGGTGCAGCCAATGGACAGCCAAGGGATCGGACGAGGCAGACTCATGGATCTAGGCATCGGGTGTAGCTGAGGCGTAGCTGAGGGATCGAGAAAGTTTGGAGTCATGGACTCATGCATCGGGTGCAGCCGAGGGACAGCCGAGGGATTGGGTGAGATGGACTCATGGATCCAGGCGTCGGGCGCAGTCAAGGCAATGGGCATTCTAGGCCCCTGAGCCCCATTGGGTTTTGGTAAGGGTTGGTAGAGTTTTGTGTGTTACCCCGTCTGCGGTTTCCGCAATCGGAGGGGCGGAGCTAACGTCGCTTGCCTTGATGGCTCGAGCGATGCACTCGGTGAGCTCGCTAACGGGTAATTCGAGTGAAATCTAGGTTCTTCGTTCATGACGGGGTCGGCATAGCCCTCATGTGGCATTCCACTGCTCCTTAACCCACGTCCCGATAGATGCCCGAGTCGTTCCAGAGACCGACCCAGGTGGCCCGCTGGCCTCCCCTCGATGGAGATTCTATGGGCATGGCTCAAGGTTTAGAATCGAACGAGAAAGGTCGAGATGTCCCTATCCGCTTCTAAGCAGACCAGTCATGGGCCGCTAGGGCTCATCTGCATTTTTCTCCCCTCGCTCTATTTGACGCGAGGCAGCCTCGAGCCCTTCATGGGCCGGCCTTCGAACCCCGGTCGGTCAGTCCTCATGTTGAATGAGGCAACTACCGCTTCATGACGCAACACAAGGCGTTGTGATGCATCAACTGCATATGCGATGCTTTGGATGCATGGGATGAATGAATGAATGCGTGCATGAATGAATGTGTGAATTCATGTATGCGAGATGATGAATGAATGATTATGTACATAAAGGAATTAAAAGGTTTGGGTAAGGTTACCTTGATGACTCGAGTGATGGGTTTGAGGAGAACCTATCGGATATGTTTGACTAGGACCCATGTCCACTATTCATGGCGGAGTTGGTTTGGCCCACATGGGGCATCCCTCTGCTCCTTACCTATCTCTCGGTGTTTGCCTGAGCCGTCCAATCAACTCAGGAAGCCCGTTGGTCTCTCCTTGATGGAGATCCCGTTGTTGGGCTGTTCCAAGCCCTGCCTGGGAAGGCGGAGAGCCGCATGCGTGTGGTTTCGCCTTGTTTCCTACGCCCAGCGTGTGGTAGTGGTGGGCCTTGCCCAGGCCACATCCCGTTTGACCGGGTGCCGTCTCGTCGAGCAGGGCGCGTCCTGTCGGTCAGGATGCGTCCCATCGAATTCCCATCCGCGTTGAATAGGGGAAGGGAAAGGGTTTTTCGCCCCAATCTTTTTCCCTTCTTCAACCGCTGCATCTCCTCCATAAATAGGGGAAGGGAGAGGGAAAGGAGAACTCATAGACCTATTTGTGAATCTAGAACATGATGTGGAGCTAGAGGTCATCCAACGTAGATGAAATGGTGCTGGCCACCTTCACCGAGAAGGGGCTGCTTCCGCTGAAGGGGGTGGCCCACTAGATGGTGTTGCACGTTGCCGGCTTCATCACCATCTACGAGGCTTTCGTCGGGATGGAGCCGCACGTGGAATCCTTCCGACGAATCTTCTCCGGGCGAGCCATGTCGGAGGGGAGGCCGCCTAGGACTACGCTGGTGGGGGGTTTCACCCTTGTAACCGCTCAAGTTAGCCAGTTCATAAAGTTTGATGAGACATCCTCCAGCCATGGCGGTCATGCTTCGGTGGGCAGCGTCCCTATCCAGGAGCTACCTCATCTGCATAATAAAGTTTAGAGCTCCATGTTCTTTTGCTGAGCATCTATAGCTTGCTGCTTCGGCATTCATCTTTGGCATGTGCCATGGCCTTACTTTTGGTGGATGGTTAGGCCTAAACCCTAGTAGTAGTTATGTCTGGCGGCTCGTGCCGTCGGCCGATGCTACCGGGCGGCCACAGTAGCATTCAGAGTAGAAGTGGTTAGTAAATGTAACCGTTTAAGTTTGTGGAGGAGCCCCTATGTGAATAGTTTTTGTATTCATGAATACATCAGTTCTGTTTTGTGATGGAATCACTTTGTAAGGGGAAGCTTGTCCCATCCGTTTCCTTGTGTTTATCCTAGCATAGCTTTGTTTTCATCCTTTCTTTTTCGCACCTACCCATTTGTTCTGTAGGCTGCAACTTTTAAGAACCTGGGCGTGGCCCACGAGGCTCAGCTGCTCGTAACCGTAGGTCGTGGCGGGGTGCGATCAGTCGGGAGTTAAAACAAAGGCACGTAGGGTAATCGAACGAATGAAATGCCCTTTCGCTTAGGTGACATCCTTTCGTTCGGATGAAAAGTACCCTTTCATTCGGGTAAAAAGTATTTACTATATGATAGTAAAAAACAGAGAGGTGGTATCGCACCCCGTGGAGCCCCCGAGCGTCTCGGGCCAAAAGTGTTCGGGCCAGGGTGTTTGTAGGAGCAAACATTGAATGAAAGAAAGCAATAAGACCAAAATCTTTAGGGGAAGAAAGGACGTAACTGTTCGATGTTCCAGGTGTTGGTGAGAACGTTGCCGTTGTCGTCCTTTAGTCGGTAGGCGCCTGGTCGGATTACTTCGGTCACCGTGTAGGGTCCTTCCCATGGTGGAGAGAGCTTGTGCTTCTCCTTCGTTGATTGGGTCCTCCGGAGTACGAGATCACCGACCTTGAGGATCGTCCCCTGATCTTCCTTTTGTGGTACCTATGGAGAGTCTGCTGGTAGCGAGTGGAGCGGATGACGGTTGTCTCACAAGCCTCCTCGAGCAGGTCGACTGCATCTTGCTGAGGCTCCATGGCTCGGTCACGATTGAAAGCCTTCACTCTTGGGGCACCGTCGTCGAGGTCCGAGGGCAGCACTGCTTCAGCTCCGTAGGCTAGGAAGAAGGGTGTGAACCCTGTGGATTGATTCGGAGTCATTCTCAGGCTCCAGAGGATCGCCCAATGTACTTGTTGAGCCGGTCAAAGATGCGCGACTTAAGTCCTTGGAGGACCATGCCGTTGGCACGTTCGACCTGCCCGTTAGTACAAGGATGTCTGACCGAGGCCTAGTTGATCCTGATGTCGTATCCATCATAGAAGTCTAGGAACTTCTTTCTAGTGAAGTTAGTCCCATGGTCCATGATGATACAGTTAGGAACGCCGAATCGGTAGATGATGTCGAGGAAGAACTTGACCGCCTCTTCCGAGCGGATGTTGGTGATGGGCTTCGCCTCGATCCATTTGGCGAATTTGTCGACCGCCATGAGTAGGTGAGTGAAGCTGCCTGGGCCCTTTTTGAGGGGTCCTATCATGTCGAGGCCCCAGACCGCGAATGGCCAGGTGATGGGGATGGTTTGAAGCTCCTATGCTGGCAAATGTGTTTGTCGAGCGTAGAACTAGAATCCCTCACACCTGCTGACGACCTCCTCTGCATCTCATAGCACGATGGGCCAGTAAAAACCTTAGCGAAAGGCTTTTTCGACCAGTGACCTCGAGGCCGCGTGATGTCCACAGATTCTGGCATGGATTTCGAGGAGAAGCGGTTTCCCTTGGTCGGTCGGGATGCACTTCATGAGTACTCCCAACGGGCTTCGTTTGTAAAGTTCATCGCCGAGCGTGATGAACGTCTTGGCGCGTCGAGCGATCCATCACGCTTCTATCCTTTCTAGTGGGAGAACCTCCTCGAGGAGATAGTGAGTAGCGGCGCTCGCCAATCGGTTTGGTCGAGCGCCACCATGGCGATGTCGGTGGGCGACGTTGTCGTGGAGGCACCCGGGTTGGAGCCCCTGGGCATCGGGTTGGTGTTAGAGCATGTCTGGATCAGACCTTCCAAGGTGCGGACGGACGGCTCATGGAGGTCGTTGATGAAGAAGCCATCTAGAGATGGGTCCCACCTGGCTACCAATTTAACGAGAAAATCGACAGCATCGTTGTCCTTTTAGGGGACATGATGTAGTTTGATCCCCTAGAATTTGTCCTCAAGCTTGTGCACCTCCTGGCAGTATGCTGCCATGAGGGGGTTTTTGCAAGAGGACTCCTTCATGGCTTGGTCGACGACCAACTCCAAGTCACCGTGGACAAACAGCCGTGTGGCACCGAGCTCGATGGTGATGCAGAGTCCGTTGATGTGGGCCTCGTATTCCGTGGCATTGTTTGAAGCCAAAAAATGGATACGGAGTGCATACCAGAGCCTGCTCCGATCCGGGTGTAACAACCCAAAAATCTACACACCAAAAATCCCAACTACAAAATTTTTTTCTTCTTCAAAACCCCATGTGATGATGAGTGACATTTGTAGGAGCTAACCCCAAGTGTTGCATCAGTCGTAATCCAACTAAACAAACTCATAAGCATAGCATGTCACTTGTCGTATATGTGTGTTTAAAATCCCTAACACATACATTCTTGCATGCATTTTAATTCTAAACAAGTGAGTTGCCTTTTATTGATCTTTTGTTGTGCAAATAAAAGTGACCACTTATAATTAATTTATTATGCAATAAATTAGTCACCTAAGTACCACCTAAGTATGAGGGCCCCACCAACCAGCCCTAAGCTCCACCCTTAATCAAGGTGCACACTTGTACAATGAAACTAAATAAATCAAACCCTAACCAAATTGGCAACAAATAAAAGAGAAAGGAAAGAAGAGGGAGCAGCAGCAGCACAGGCCTGCTTGGCCTTGCGAGCCAGCTTGGCCGAGCCAACCTACCCTCCCACTCGCGCACGCGGCCCATGAAGCCGGCCCAGCAACACCCTACCGCCCGCACGCGCACAAGCCACTGATGAGCCAGACCCGCCCGTCAGCCATCACGCACAGCACGCCGCCACATCAGGACAAGCTGACAAACAGGCCCCCTCTATCAGCCGCCCAGCTACAGCATCGTCGTCATCCCCATGCTCCCTCCACCACGCGATCGGGAGCCGACCGCAGAGCAGGCGTGGGCCCGGGGTCACGCACATCGCATGACCCTATCCCCCACCTTAGCGCCGTGCCCACGCAACCACCCCGCACGTGAGAGCCGTCTGATGTGCTCAGCGCATCACTAGCCGATCTGCCATCTGCCATGGATGAGCATGGAGCTCAGCCTATAAAAGGAGGACCCCGAGCCCTAGCCCTCCATTCACCTCGCTGCCGCTGTGCGGTTCGCACCAGCACACTAAGCCGAGGGACGAGAGGAGAAGGAGAGGCATGGAGAAGGACACCGCCGCTGGAGTAGAGGAAGGCGCACCGTCATCTTCCGCGAGCCAGCGCAGCACCACGCACCGCTACATGACCGCACCGTCATCACCACACCGCCAAGCACACCGCGGTGGGCACCTTGGTTGAGACCTCTCCAAGCCCATCAGGAACACCATCGCAAGGCACGCGCTCGCCGCGCTCGCAACACCCCGCGGCGAGGTCACCATGGTGCGGTTACGCGCCATCATGGCCAACACCGACCTTGCTATGAGCTTCGCCAAGCCCGCGAACATGTGATGCACCCATTTAGTGATGAGGAGAGAATGGGAGAGACCCTGACCATGGGGCACGCCGGAGCTGCCCTACCGTGGAACGCCGCCGCCATGGCTCAGCCACCGCATGCGCATCCGGCCACCTCACTGGACTAGGAGTGGCCGTAGAGCACCGCCGTGACACCTGGATGATAGCCGTATAGACCAAGAAGTCGTTAGCCGGCCGCAACGCCTTGGCCATGTGCACCGGACCTCGAGCGGAGCTCCACCATGCACCACCACCGCGTGCGGACTCCACCATGCCTTATGGTCGTTGTTGATGCTACACTATGCCTCCCCGCTAACTATCTGAAGGAAGACGGGGCACCAGGACCCCTGGAATTGCCCCTAGATGCCTCGCCGACGAGCACCGCCACGCCGAGCCGCCGTTCACCGTGGCCAGAGCCCTAGGAAGCCCTAGCCGTCGCCCCGACCCCACTGTCGTAGTCACCATGGCATGGGGAAGCTATTGCCTACCCTAATCGGATGCTAGCACCGCCGCGGGGGCTCACCGGTGACCTCACCGCAGGTGGGAGCCCCGTCGGGGAAGAGAAGGGGATTTTCCCCTCGCCGGCCACGCGTCCGTGCACTTGGTGCACGTGAACCGAACCCTGGGAAGGAGTAAGTGGACCAAGTCCTTCATAGACCGGCTCTGCGGTCTATGGACCAATGCAGGCGGGTTCACCATGAACCGCGCCTCACCTGCACCCATGGACCACGGCCCGTTAGTGGCCCAGTAAGACGACGTGGCCGCACCAGCGCACGCCACATGGCGGGCCAAGCCCGGCCCGAATCCACGCCCATATCCAGGCCCAACCGGCCCAGTTTGGACCCGGCCTGGTTGACCATTGACCGGTCAATGTTGACCATTGACCGAGGCCCACATATCAGCGACACAGAGACTCTGGACCCACATGTCAGGAGGTGACGTCATGCTGACATCGTAATGGCGTCAGCGGGACCCACCTATCAGCCGCGGTTTAGCTCTGGATGTCAGCATGCCACATTAACCAGTCACAGTGTGACAAGTGTCAGCCCTGAATTAATCAGCCTTAATTATTTTCAGAAATGGATTTAATCTTTGAAAATTCATAACTAATTCATACGACCTTAGAAAAATATGAAACAAGGACCAAAATTCAACTAAAATTGAGCTCTACGCAATAAACCCATGTTTGAGTGCATGTGGCTCTTTTGAATTTTCATTGCTTCTTTGTGCTATTCTATAGACGTCGCTAACGCGACTATAATTCGATCGTATGTAGACTCGGAGGAGAACTAGATGGATGAGGATCGTGAGTACCATGAGGAGTGCGGGGACGACTTCACTGAAGGTGCCACATCCCACCCAACCTCGTAGCACCTATTACGCATGGCTAATATAGAACTGCTATTGCTTTACTATATTGTTATATTCACACTATGATAGGACTTGCATGGTAGTATGCTTACTTGATGGCCTATACCTTGACGCAACCTTACCCCTGCTTACCCTGCTATTAGGCTAGACACACGCTTGCTGCTATATTTCATTGCTTATTACTTCTACTACGCTTGTACTACATTGATGCGTGGTGGAAACTGGTGTTATCTAGACTATGGGGAGAGTGCTACGTGTGTGACTTGGGTGCGTGGAGGGTGAGGGTTTTGTCGACCAAGTTGGAATATACGACAAGCCTAGGGCAAGTCTTGCCATGGGGTGCTACCTAGGCACCTCTGGAAATGGATACCTGTGGTGGGTAAATGGTATATGAGGTGGCCCTAGGTGTGAACCTATGATGGGAGGAGCTCAGGGTGGAGGTGCTGTGGTGGCATGGTAAATGGAAACCCTGATGAAGACATTCTGGCTTGGTCATCCCTAAGGACTTACTAGTACTCAGATTCACCGGGAAGCCTTACGTACCACTCGCCCTATATGGTGTGGGACGGTCGGACTACTTGGTAGGATATTGCCACTACTGCTAGGTTGATAGCGGACAGTGTGAGGAGGTACGAGGCATGGAGGATTCCCCCACACCCTTCCAAGACTTCATGGAGACCTTGTGGACCCGGCTCATGACTCACAGTTTCAGCCACCCCAGACTAGACTTGGGGTGTACCAGGGCTAAATGGTAGGGTGGCATTATCCTAGGCTAGCAAGCGGCCGAAATCAGCCCAGTTGATGACGGTCAGCGAGGAAGGCAGATCTTGTGGTTATGTAAAACCTCTGCAGAGTGTATGGTTGATCGATCGATACATATGCTGACTTGTCGGCTATGGACCTTTCCTGGGTTTCACTTAAACTAGATAGTGAGATGAGTCCTTCTCTTCTTCCCCCTGTGAGTGAGTGTTCGGTCGTAGCCAGGGGCTACGGGCCATGAGACAGTGCCAAGAGGGAGTTGGCCTATCGACTGAGCGATGGTATGGTGGTGATGTGGTGATGGTGTGGAGATGGTGGTATATCGATCCCAGGATCAAAACCTAGTTCTGGTCAGAAATGGGGTGGAATAGGTGTGGGAATGGTGTTAAAACTTGACCAACTATTATTATATACTTGATATGCTAATACATAGGAAACCCCAGCCTTATAGGTTCCTTTTGATTATATCCAACTTGCATCCAATTTCCATAAAGCAATGCTCATAGGGTGGGAGTGGCCAGTACAAATCGTACTGATAAACTTTGGCACACAGGTTCTGCTGAGGAGTATAGCTCTGAGGAGTTTGACGATTGAGGGGTTCATTCCTACGCTCGAGTTGGGCTATCTCATCTTCAAGCTGTTCTGAATGAATGCTACTTTTGATTCCGCCAATGCGGCGATGTAATAATTTATGTAATTCCACACTATTTGTACTCTGATATTACGTTGTATGGATGTGATATTCGACTGGAATTTGGGTAATATGATCTACAATGGTCTTATTACACTTCGACTCTGTGGATTTTCCTTCACGGAAATCAGGTCGTTTCAGTTGGTATCAGAGCCATACTTGACCCTAGGACGAAACCCTCAGAAATGGACGATAGAATAGGACGTGAACAGCCCTTCTTTCGGTTATATACCGACCCTGCATTTCCTTTTATGCAAGGCTTATCTATTTATTGACCTGCTAACACCTGGTTCCTTAAAACATGCGGATGGCAACGAATGTCGAATGGCCGCCTCTAGGACCGCTATCTCTAGACCACGCCAAGCTTACCTTCGACCTACATGAGCTTAGGGGTTTTGCACAGACCCTCTGCCGAGTTCTCGTCACGTTAGGAGTCCCTGACGAGCTTGTCAAGGTCACCTGCACCGGGAAGTCAGCTTAGGAAGGAGGAATCGTAGGACCGGTTGTCACCTTAGTCGTATCCGAGCTATGGTGTACGAGTTAGAGTAGATGACCCTGCGTGGTCATGAGTCATGTCAGTGGCTTCCATAAGTTGTACCCCATGATGTACCCCTTATGAGATGTAATATGAGACACTATGCATAGTACGATTCTCATGAGTCTTCAAGTGTAGCTACTGGAGATGATGCTATGTAATAAAACCCATGTAATGAATGTTTTGGATCTTATTGCATCTTATGGATCTTATTGCTTCTTTGTAATGAGTGTTGGATAGTATAAATGTTTTTCTTTAAATCGTCAAAATCATGTAATCATACTGAATTATAAGCACTTATGGCACAAACACTAAAATTCCTATGATCCGTGTTGCAGATGTCGAACCGCCGATCTGCTCGCCTAATGAACCATGGATGTGCACCCACCCCCGAACTAGTCGAACCAAATGGGGGGCGTGGTGGCAACAACCGTGGCCGTGGCCATGGCCGTAGACATGGAGGGATACCCTTCAACTTGGAGAATACCCCGCCGCTTGTTGAGGAGAACATTCCACCACCACCACCACCGAACCTAGCAGAGGTGATGGCGCAACAGACCCAGCTTCTTGCAGCTCTTGTAGACGGAGCAAACCATCACTAGGGAGGTTAGTAGAATGACTTCCAAAGGAAGCTGGATGGATTTCTGAAGCTGAGGCCACCTACCTATGATGGCACCGACCCTGACCCACTTGTAGCCGATGACTGGCTCAAGGAGGTGGAAAAGAAGCTCGACCTCACCACCTTCACCGACGATGAGTGTGTTGGAGCTGCCACACACTAGCTCACAGGTGCAGCACGTGCCTGGTGGGACAGTTTCAGTGATTCCCATGAGGACCCTGCCAACATCTCGTGGGATGAGTTTGCCGAAGCATTCACTGAGTATCACATTCCCAAGGGTATCATGGAGGCCAAAGCTAAGGAGTTTCACAACATCAAGATGGGAAAGGACAGGGTGACTGAGTACACCACTCGCTTCACCAACCTTCTACGCTATGCACCTTCCTATGTTGTGAACTCTGAGAAGGAGAAGATGTACTATTACCGCAAGGGACTTAACCCGCACATCAAGCTAAAGTTTGGCGGTATTGAGAGTAGCACACTGCATGCTCTGGTGGATCGCTGCATCCAGATTGAGAAGGACCATGCTGAAGCTAGAGAGGAGTATAGGGAGAGGAAGCATAAGCCTGAGGAGTCCTTCCGTGGCCATGATCGCAAGAGGTTCCGCAGAGATGCACCATCTAGGGAACGCTCTCACCACAACAGGGATGACAACCCTAGATCGAGTAGAGGTGGTGGAGGCAACACCACCAAATACTCCTGCCCTGCTCAGGATCGTTACACCCGGGACCATTATGCTCAGGACCGCAACACTCAGGACCGTTCCAACCGTCCCCGCTCAGCGAATGAACGCCCAGCACAGAACCGCTCTGCACCAAGCACTAGAAACTAGAAGGCACCCGCGCCAACCCCTACAGGTGGTGTGCCTTTCACCTGCTTCGCTTGTGGCCAACCAGGTCACAAAGCCACTGAGTGCCCTTAGAACTCAGCCGCTCAAAAGTCTTAGTTCAAGGGATCTGTTTCTCATGGACGTCTCAACCATCTAGACGCCGAGGAAGCACAGGCTGCCCCTGACGTTGTGTACGGTATGTTTTTAGTTAATGGCAATACTGCATCAGTTCTATTTGACTCTGGAGCAACTTGTTCTTACATATCATCCAAGTTTGCATGAGAGCATGACCTGCCTATAACCCCACATGGAAAGCCTATCATCACCAGCTCACCTTTAGGAGACCTAAAGTGCACTCACATCTATAAGGGAGTGAGTCTTACCATTGAGGGTCTTATCTTTAAAGCCGACCTAACCCTGTTACCTTCCACAAACCTAGATGTCATCTTAGGTACGGATTGGCTAACCATTCACCGAGGTATCATATCATGTTCACCTAGATACGTCCAAGTGACCCACCCATCAGGCCAAGTTATTAGATGTGAACCCCAGTCTGGAAAGTCCACTTCTATCCTATGTGCCCTTAAAGCCAGTTCAGAATCACAAAAAGAGGAGAAGATAGTTCATGATGTGTCTGTGGTCAGAGACTATCCCGATGTATTCCCTGAAGAATTACCGGGTATGCCACTAGACCATGATGTAGAGTTCATCATTGATCTTTTGCCGGGAATAGGACCCATTGCCAAGAGACCCTATCGCATGTCAGTTGACGAACTAGCCAAGCTCAAGAAACAGCTTGATGAGCTCATCTCAAAGGGGTATATCAGACCCAGTGCTTCACCCTAGGGATCCCCTGTTCTATTTGTTAAGAAGAAGGATGGCTCAATGAGAATGTGCATTGACTACCGGAACTTGAACGCAGTCACCATCAAGAACAAGTACCCCCCTGCTAAGGATTGATGATTTGCTTGATCAGCTTTGAGGTGCCAAGTATTTCTCCAAGATTGATCTCAGATCTAGCTATCATTAGATGAAGATTCGAGAGAGTGGCATCCCAAAGACCGCTTTTGTGACTAGGTATGGGCAGTTTGAGTTCACTGTGGTGTCCTTTAGACTCACGAATGCTCCCGCGTACTTCATGAACATGGTGAATAAGGTTTTCATGGATGATCTGGATAAGTTCATGGTAGTATTCATTGATGACATCCTTGTCTATTCACCCACCGCTGAAGAACATGAGCATCATCTGAGAACTGTGCTTGAGAAATTAGCCCAACATCAGCTCTACGCAAAGTTCAGCAAATGTGAGTTTTGACTACAAAAAGTTGCCTTCCTAGGCCATGTACTATCAGCTGAAGGTGTTGCAGTTGACCCAGCCAAGATTAAAGCTATGAAAGAGTGGGATCAACCTCGTAACGTGACCGAAGTTAGAAGTTTCTTGGGATTGGCTGGATATTACCGTCGGTTCATCGAGAACTTTTCCAAGATAGCCCATCCAATGACCAACCTTCTGAAGAAGACTAAGGAGTTTGAATGGACGCCCGAGTGTGAACAAAGCTTTCAAGAGTTGAAATTGAAGCTTACCACAACTCCTGTGCTTGCATTGCCTGATATTAGCAAAGATTTCGTGGTCTACTATGATGCATCCCGTCAAGGACTTGGCTGTGTATTGATGCAAGGAGGAAGAGTGATAGCTTATGCTTCTCGACAGTTGAAAGAACACAAGAACCGTTACCCTCCTCATGATCTTGAGTTAGCAGCAGTTGTGCATGCTTTGAAGATCTCGAGGCACTACTTGTCGATGAAATATGGTCAGCAGTCTACCTAGGGGTATACCCAAGGTAGTAGATTGTCGGCAGACAGATGCGCAAGCCACAAACAAGACGCTGACGCAAGACAGACACAAGGTTTTATCCAGGTTCGGCCGCCAAGAAGGCGTAATACCTACGTCCTGCGTCTGATTTGTATTGCTGTATGTCAATGAGAGATGTTTTTTAGAGGGGTCCCCTGCCCGCCTTATATAGTCCGAGGGGCAGGGTTACAGATCTAGAAACTAATCCTAGCCGGTTACAATTGCCATATGTGGCCGGATAAGGATTCCTATTCTAACCGACTAGGATCTTGATTGATCACCAAATCCGCCTTGACTCCTTGCGCGGGACTCCGATCAGGTTAACCAGGCCGCACGTCGTCTTTTGGTGGACTAAACCCATCGACCTGGGCCGGCCCAAGCTTAGCCATAAGGGTATAGGGGTTAATACCCCCACAGCTAGTCCCCGAGCACCATGTATTATGATGCGACACGCCATTTTAACCTTCTCCAACAAGTAAGGCTTGAGCCCTTAACGTCTCTGACCACCATTGTCGCCGGAGAAGTCGGTTGTCCGAAGAATATATGGTGCTCTTAAGAAAAAAGAAAAAGATTTTTGTCCTGGGAAGTGTGCCCACTTGTATTTCTGAACAGAAATATAAATGCGTCTCGGAGCTTAGCGTCCTTGATCATCAGAGGCGTAGGGGTCGAAAAACAAACACATTCACTGCAAGGTGAGGTGTGCCCACTTAGTCCTCGAGCCTGGTAGTAGGTGACATAGGCACATGGTGCCAGGGTCTAAAAAGAATTCCCAGTTAAGTTGAGAAACGAATCGTCGTACAAGCGATACAAGATGCACCAGCAGGTGCATCGTACCGATGTAGTCCCCGAGCTTGCTAGAAGGTGAGGTATGAGCCTTGTAGCAAGGTCTAAATAAATGTTTCTCAATTGTATGTGAGTACAAATCACATGTAGCCGAGAAGAACGATCTCCGAGCAGTGGTCGGGACAGTCCCCGAGCACATCAGTAGCCGGAGCAGTCCCCAAGCGTGGCAGTGGTCTGAGCAGTGCCCGAGCACGGCAGTGGTCTGGGCAGTCCCTGAGCACGGTAGTGGTCTGGGCAGTCCCCAAGCACGGCAGTGGTCTAGTCCATCATTGAGCTCAAGATATGCAGCCAAAAGAAAAGAACGCCGATTGTATTATTATTTGGTGTATTTATTTATCTCCTTACTCTATCAAGTCCAATCTACCACGTCTGGTCAAAAAAGCAGACGGATATAACATATCACTCTGCCTTCTTACTCTTTCTGACAAACAGTCGCTTGGCGCCTATATGGAGGTGCATCAGTGTGGGCCCTCTCACATTATCAATGAAGAGGCGCGTACACTGGAAATGAAGGGGCGCGTTTGTTGGCGTAGATCTCGAGGTTGTGAAAACAACCGTCTGCGGCGCGTGCGCATGCCTCCCAAGAATCTTAGGCAGACGAAACGAAGGAGCCCTTGGTTATTTATAATATAGAGCTGGTAAGTTACTTTTTACTGATCCCCATTGTCATTCACCGCCGCAACCTTCTTCTTTCTCTCGCCGAACCCTACTCCACCGCATCCACCCTCCTAACAAGGGCAGATCAATGGCGAAGAGAAACGAGCAGAAGAAAGGCGGAGTCATGGCGAAGGAGTGGTGGAAGTCAAGGAGCAATGAGCAGACCATCGAAGACCTCGTCGCCATGGGAGTGCTCCACAACAAGGCACTCGTGGGATGGCGTGCGCCGGAAGGAGAAAGCTTCCCCGATCCACAACCAGGTGAGATTGTGGTTTTCGAGGATTTCTTCAAGCGGGGTTTTGGGGTTCCAGTGCACCCTTTCCTTCAGGGGCTCTGCTTATATTATGAGATTGGGATTTGCAATCAGCATCCCAACTCGATTCTTCTTGTCTCCACCTTCATCCATCTTTGCGAAGCTTATGGTGGCTTCTAGCCCCATTTCGACCTCTTTCGCCATCTGTTCTGTCTGCAGAAGAAAGGGAGTGGAGGCTCGAAGATAGCTGGAGGCGTATACCTCAATCTATGTGACGGTATGAAGGCCCAGTACCTGCACTGCCCATAGAACATCTCACTGGATGAATGGTACAAGAAATGGTTCTACATCCGCGAAGAGTCGAACACGATCACCCTGTGTGATGTGGTGTTGATTCCAGAGAAGAAGAACAGCTGGTCGGAGAAGCCCGAGCACTTGGAGCAGATCACAGAACTGCTCAGGTTGATCCCATGGGGAAAACTGGATGGTCCCAGCGTGGTTGGGAACTTCATCAGCCGAAGGATCTAGCCTTGCCAAAAGAGGGTACATCCTGGCTTTGAGTACCAGGGTAGCGTAGATCCGACGAGGACCAGAAAAGAGGCGCTCAACAAGATAGAAATCAAGGCCAGAATTGGGGAGCTATTCAATCTAGCCGACCCCAATTATGTCAGATTAAACGACATCGAGCACGCCTTCAAGCTGGCCCGACCTCCCCCAAAGGTAAATGATGCCTCCTTGTACCTGTAGATTTATGTTGCAACAAAAAATTTGACTGTTGTCTCCTTTATGTTTCCCAGAATAATGGTCATGACCGAGCAGCAGTATTCGTGTCTTCACCCCCTGGTGTGGATTGGCCACAAATTGCTGGCTCAACCGCCTAGTCCAGTGCTAGTACCGAAGACATCGACTAGGCAGTACTTGGAGTTGGGGAGGATCTAACGGCCAAGGCTGCTAGCAAGCGGCCAGATGCCAACAAACATCGCCAGGCCATCTTCCCCCTTTCAGACGATGAAACAGAGGATGCGGACATCTTCCAACTCATCCCTCGAAAGAGGAGGAGACAAATGGGGTCAACAGAGTAGGGTAGCTCCTCTGTGCCAGCAGTGATCGCACCACCGACCACTGCAACATAGAAGACAAGCGGGGGAAGTGTCAAGCACCAAACCCCGACGCTAGTATCGGTGGTGGAAAAAGACCCGGTGGAACCCGCCGAGCACGTGGAGCAGGCGCGGTCGAAGAGACGTTCCTTCGCCACGTTATTCTATGCTTCCGAGCTATAAGTATCTATAACTTTGATATAATATTATAATTTGTATTGAATACTATTGTCTTCTGAACTTTCTCTAGTATATTAGGTCGGCGTCCACCGAAAATCCTGACCAGATAGCCGGTTGTGGCACGGCTTTGCTAGTACTAGCGGAAAGAACTGCTCGGCAGCTAACTACGGAGGAACCTATAGAAGAAATTCCACTAGAACCATAGCACATGAGCAGGCAAATGTCAGTCCCCGAGCAGCTGGTCAAGAAGACAGCTGAGCAAAGTACAAATGCTCCGAGCACTAGCCCTGCTGAGGCAGATACCTTGGCACCAAGGGAACCAGACAGAGCCAAGGAGCAGCAACTAGAGTTGGCACAGAATACGCTTGCCGATGCTATGGCTCGTGGGAAAGCCATAGTGGTCGCGGAGACTACTATCTCCGGCCCAGCGCCGCCCCCTGAACAAGAGGCCGAAGAGGACGAAGTCGAAGAGATCCTAGGCCATCCCAAAGACAAACGACAACATGTATATGTGTCGCGCAGGCGAAACGACGAGTGGGTTATGTATGAAGAAATCCCTGAGATCGAAGAGACCCAAAAAGTTGAACGAGCGGCAAAGCGTTTGGTGACAGAAGTCCAGGTATGTTTGGCTTGACCACTTGACCCTATAATGTAGTCAAACTGTCTGACTTAGCTTGCTTATATGCAGGACTTGATGAAGACCGCAAAGTACCGAAAGAGGTGCTTCGACCAGATTGAGGGAATCACGGTGAGCAATAGAGAACTGGTGGCCGAGGTGGAACACTTGCGTAGCCAACTTGAAGCCGCTGACTAGGAAAGGACAGAGCCAGAAACATAGAACCAGAACCTGGTTGGCCAGCTCAATGACAAAGAGCGTCAAAAAACAAGTGAGTTGTCATTTTGTCACATCAAGTGTATGACACGTGTTGTTGCATTGTTGGTAATGACAGTTGTAATGCAGGCTTAGAAGTGTCGCAGAACCGACCAATTTATAAGAATACAAGTACAATGGCAATCCGCAAGCGGTCACACTATCATACTTGAACCCATATAAACCTGGTAGTCCGTCGAGTACCACGACGGGTCTCTATAAACGATTTACAACAACCAAGATCATATAGGATTCAACATACATGCCACAAATTACATAAAGTTCACAAATACCTTTCATCATCAGAGTACGAATAAAAAGTTATTACAAACCGAGTTTGATAAATAAAGCGGAAGCAAATAAGTTTGAAGATAAAGTTTCCAACATAGTTTGATACAGTGCCAAACCAGATCACGGTCCACAAAAGCAAGGATAGGAATTACTAAGGAAGCCTGCCCAAGGCTTACTCCTCATCCACAGCGGGATAGAAGCAACTTTTGCAATAACCATGATACACAGTGCCATCTGCAACAATGGGAAAATAAACCCTGAGTACGAGAAGGTACTCAGCTAGACTTACCCGTCATGAACCAGAAATAAAATGACTCCAAGGATTATGCAAGGCTGTATAAGTGGACGTAACTTGGCAACATTTTGCGAAAAAGGCAACTTACCCGTTGAACAATTATGATTCCTTTATCAAGTTAATTATAACTATTCCTCTCTAGATTAGCAATTATCCTGTGCCAAACATGTGGTATATCATTTAGAAGCATACAATAGTAACCATAGCAGGTATTGAAATTCCAATTTCATCTGAACCATCATGTTTCATAACACAGTTACTACGATGTTGGAGCTAGCCAAGTTTCTCACTATCCGGGAGAGACGGCGATTCGAATCGATTTCAACCAGTTGGGAGTTTATTCCTAACACAAACCCAGGTCTACTAGCCACGATAGCCTTAGGTCACCTTTGATACAACTCAGGTACACATTTCGCAGGTCCGTACCGCGCCGCACAATCTGGAACACCAGATGCCAGGATGCTCAGGCCAAGCCTGCCCTTGGGCTCAGTCTGATCGTTCCCCGGAAGGAGCGCACAACAAAACGGTTCCTGGCCTGAGTTGAATTACTTGGCTTCACGGTCGGAACGAATTATCCGGCCAGCTAAGTGAGAGGCATGCGTTCAATCTTGTTAGAAGTTCCAACAACGGTACGGTCCTTGATCGACACAGACGGGGATAGATCCACACCCAAGACCTCCATGTCTTGTTGCTTTTCCATCGGCATCCCGTCCAGTCTCAATTTACTTTTACCTCATGGTTCTGTTCCACGATAGTAGATATAGCCCACCGTGCTCCAGTATCCACCTATATCTCGCAGGTGATAGGAAATCACCCGACTTCTACCGGTCTAAGCATGGCTAAGCATATATATTCGATCCTGGACCTATACCGGTTAAAGGTGTAATATCTGGACAAGGAATGTACATGCATCAAGTGGTTTCATTCAACTCTTATAACCTAATGCATCAATCATAAATACGTAAGTAAACATTTGTAAATTACTGGGAGACTTATAATGCTCCGGGGCTTGCCTCGCAGAAAGGAAGTAGGGCAATGGTCAGGACACTCCGGAAGCTCTTCAGGGTTCTGCTCCACGCCTTCGGGAGCTGCGGCTTGCGGATCCTCCTGTGGGTTCCCTTCCTCTGCTTCTTCGAATTCCAACAACATGATCTCTTCCTCCGATCCTAGATGCATGAGTATGGTATAAGTATTACGAATGCATATATGTTAATAAGTGCATTACGTTGTTTGAGTAGGTGCATATCTCTTCTCGATTACTACTTAACTATTTCTACAATGCATTGACTAGGCCACAAATAGTAGCTACTTGTTTCACTCATAACTGGAGTTCTACAATCCAAAAACAGTGATCCTGGACTTTCTGGAAAGCTTATCAAATTCTCTACGACTTTGTTATTAACCATTTTTACAGTACACATCAGTTTCAACATGCAACTCCTCACACTCTAGAATCAGTCCGGAAACTATTTAACATGCAATATAAAGTAATAACACCTCTACTTCATGTAATCATTCCAAATTTGACAACTTAAAATCTACCAACAGTATAGGCATACCAAATACATTTTAGATAATATAATGGTGAAGCCCAAACTATTTATTAAATTGCCTTTATTATTTTATTTAGATATCTAGGCTAAATAATAAATATATATCAGATGTGCTTAATAAATTCTCAAAAATTTACAAAGCCTTACTAATGCTATCAAAGGACTACTATAAAAATTTCATGTCATTTTACTAAGTATAACATTCTATACAAAAATGATAAGGAAGCAAGGCTTGAAATAGCATAAATGGAAAATCCTATTGAAAAGTGTCAAGCAATAGATTTCCTATTTTTCTTAACATCCATATGGTACTAGGATTACCTCCAACAAATTTCATGAATTTTGGACTCATAAATAATTTATAAAAATTCATGCAAGGATTGACTAGCCATAAAAGAAAAATCTATAACTATAGATCTACACATGCACTGGTCCTCAAATTTTTACCAGAGTTCATATATGACAATAATAGCCTACCACAAAAATTTCATAATTTTTGGAGCACAGGAACTCTAGATATAAAATAAACAAATTTGAATGTATTCAAAAGCACATTTCAAATCCCTATTTAAATCTCCAGAAATTTCTACTGTTGAACCCAAGAACATATTTTTCTTAAATACTACACTTCCTAAGAAACACAATCATATTTATTTCACAATTTTGGAGCTACCAAACTGAAGATACAAAATTCACAAAACAAATCAAAAACTAGAATCAGATGAGTTAGCCTTCAATACTGCTGTCGCTGACCGGTGGGACCCGCTGGTCAGGGGACCCCACGCGTCAGTGACACAGAGCAGAGCAGCAGCGCTGCTGGGCACTGCGCGGCTGCGGCTCGTTGACGGCGAGCTTCGCCGGCGGTAACATCTTCACTACACGACCTACGTGACCTAGCGAAGTGATTGAGCCACTTGGCCGGTCCTATTGCCGACCCTAGAGCTGACGGCGGCGACCATGGCGGAACGGCGGAGCTGGACCACGGCGGTACGCCAGTGTGGGCTACGGTGGCTCGAACGGACGCTGCGCCGAGCATCACCAAGCTGCGGCGGAGCTATCTAGTGCCCTAACGCGGCCTGGGATGGACGGTGGCGACGTGGCCACGGAGATGGAGCTCACGGCGGAACTCCGGCGAGCTTAAACTCGCGGCGATGGCTTACCAAGCGCTGTCAGCGGTCACGGGAAGAAGCAGTGGGTCGCTGGGGAGCTAGTTGTGCTGCTACGGTGAAGAATGGATGGCTAGGCGCGAGCTGTGCGCGGCTATGGCGACGGCGGAGCTGCGGGCGCTCGGCGGCTGCTGCAGCGAGGAAGAAAGGAAGCCAGAAGCGAAATGGGAGCGCGGCTGAGTACGGGCGGGCGCTGGCGTGAAGAAGGCGTGCTCGGGCGCATCATGGCCTGCGCGGACAGAGCGTTGGCGACGCGCGGCCATCATGAACTCCACGCGGTGGCTCTGCTCTGACGCCGGTCGGCCACTGTGCCGGTCGATTCAGTTGGTTCAGACGCGAACGGGACGCCTGATAGTGTGTTTTCTCGTTGATTTATCTGCAAATCCGTGGCTCCTTCGTGCAAACCTCCTGAATAAATTTCGTAGACCTAAGTATCAGCTACAAATGTTGTTCAATGATCTCGTGCTAATTCGCAACCGAAACTAAGAAAAATCATCCCCAAAGTGAGCCTGTCAGTCGGTCAGTGACCCATGACTTAGCCAATTTCGTGAAGTGTTGAAATCAGGATTTTGCTGGTTTTTGTGGGACCCATTCAAGCATGTTAGAAGCTAAATCAGTCCATGACCCAAAAATAAAAGTTGTTCCTTATGTCAAACACTACAACATTGCTTTAGTGAACTCCTCCATGCAAGGTCCCTAACACCTAGTTCAACTTTAGTCAAACATGTCACTTTGAAATCATGATACATATTCAAACCATGGCTAAATGACCAAACTAGCCCTAGCCTTAAATACCAAAGTTGTTCATGATGATATCCTAAGCATGTTTAAGAAATTTCCAAGGTCATCCTATCATTTTATGCAGTGGTCACTCATAGAGCTATTCAGGTCAACACATGAAATATCACTTAAGTGCTTGATCATGAAATATGGCCTTCATGAACAAGGTTCCTTTTATTAACCTAAGTGTAGCTAAGGTGTTTTAGTGACTAGCATTACCCACTTGCATTCATTTGTACAAGATCATATGCATATGTTCCAAGAAACACGAGATAACAAGCAATGTTTCGTATGTTTCGATCAAATGTTTCAATTGTAAATGATGATTTATGAATGCTTGATGCTCATGCTCATGTTATGCAAGTCAAGTTATGTAAGGCTAACACCCGAGGTGTTACAGCCCCTCCCCCTTATAAAAATCTCGTCCCGAGATTTGCAAGACCTACCATTCTTGGAAAAGGCGGGATAAACTTCTTGTAGATAATCTTTTCTTTCCCATGTAGCATCTTGTTCACTATGATTGTTCCACACCACCTTATAGAACTTAATAATCTTACTCCTTGTTACTCTCTCCATCTCTTCTAATACTCGAATTGGCTTTTCTTCATAAGTCAAATCCGATTGAAGCTGCACGTTGGTGGGTGCAATAGCTTCTTCCGGTACTCGAAGACATTTTTTTAGCTGAGAAACATGGAACACATCAAAGATTGCACTCATCTCTGGTGGTAGTTGTAGCTTATATGCAACATTTCCTTTTCGTTCCAAAATTTTGTATGGCCCTACATATCTTGGTGAAAGCTTCTTTTTCATCCCAAATCTCTTCACACCTTTCATGGGTGATACTCTCAAGTACACATAGTCACCTACTTCAAAAGTTAGTGGTCTTCTTCTTCTATCAGCATAACTCTTCTGTCTTGATTGAGCTGCCTTCATGTGTTGTTAGATGATACGCACTTGTTCTTCAGCTTCATTGACAAAATCAATACCAAAGTATCTCCTTTCACCGGGCTCAATCCAATTCAATGGAGTTCTGCACTTTCTGCCATACAAGGCCTCAAATGGAGCCATTTTGATACTCGCTTGATAACTGTTGTTATAGGAGAATTCAGCTAAAGGTAACCATTTCTCCCATGAACCTTTTGAAGATATAACACAAGCCCTAAGTAAATCTTCTAGGATTTGGTTCACTCGCTCTGTCTGTCCTGAAGTTTGCGGATGATAAGCTGAACTTCTGATTAGCTTGGTTCCCAAAGCTTGGTGTAAGTGCTCCCAGAAACGAGCTAGGAACTGTGGTCCTCTATCTGAGATTATGGTCCTGGGTACTCCATGCAATTTCACGATCTAGGAAACATATAACTCAGAGTATTTCCCCACGTGATATGTTGTGTGAACTGGTACAAAATGTGCTGACTTGGTGAGACGATCAACAATAACCCAGATTGAATCGTGACCTTGTGGCGTTGTTGGAAGGCCTGTGATAAAGTCCATACTGATCTCCTCCCATTTCCATCCTGGAATAGGCAGTGGCTGAAGTAATCCAGCGGTTTTCATATGGACGGCTTTCACTCTACTGCAGTTATCACACCTAGCAACATAGGCTGCGATCTCTTTCTTCATCTTAGTCCACCAAAAACGGTTTCTTAGATCTTGATACATTTTACTACTACCCGAGTGGATAGACAATTTGGACGAGTGAGCTTCTTCTAAAATTTGATTCCTTAGCTCACGGTCCTTCGGCACCACTAGTCGGTCCTCAAACCATAATACACCTCTTTCGTCCAATCTAAAATGTTTGGTTTCTTGCTCTTGCATTTTTCTCTTGATGTGACTTATTCCTACATCTGTCTGCTGTAGCTCTATGATTTTGCCTTCAAGCAAACAACTGATTGTGATATTGTGTAGTACAGCAGGATGTAGCAAGTTGAATCCATCTTCCAATAGTGCTTCCATAGTGTTGCAATGGGACTTCCGACTAAGTGCATCGGCTACTACATTAGCTTTACCCGGATGGTAATGCACTTCCAAATTATAGTCCTTAATCAATTCCAACCATCTACGTTGTCTCATGTTCAGTTCTGGCTGGGTAAAGATATACTTGAGGCTTTTGTAGTCAGTATAGATATGACATACATTGCCCAACAAGTAATGTCTCCATATCTTTAATGCATGGACAATGGCTGCAAGTTCCAAATCATGTGTAGGGTAGTTGACTTCATGTTTTCTCAGTTGCCGAGAGGCATATGCAATTACTCTCCCTTCTTGCATAAGTACACATCCCACACCTATTCCTGATGCATCACAAAATACATCAAAAGGCTTTTCAATGTCTGGTTGTGCTAGCACTGGTGCTGTAGTCAACAAAGTTCTGAGGGTGTGAAAAGCTGTTTCACATTCTGGTGTCCACTTATACTTCTCATCTTTCTGAAGTAGTCTGGTCATAGGCTTAGCTATCTTTGAGAAATCTGGAATAAATCGACGATAGTATCCTGCTAACCCGAGAAAACTCCGAACTTCATGAACCGAAGTTGGGGCTTTCCAATCCATGACCTCTTGTACTTTGGATGGGTCTACCGAGATTCCATCTCTTGATAAAATGTGACCTAAGAAAGGTACTTTGCTCATCCAAAATTCACATTTGCTAAACTTGGCATATAGCTTATGCTCCCTCAGTCTGGATAGGACAATCCTCAGATGCTCTTCATGATCTGACTCATTTTCTGAATAAATCAATATGTCATCGATAAACACGACCACGAACTTATCAAGTTCGGGCATGAATACCGAGTTCATCAGGTACATGAAATAGGCTGGAGCATTTGTTAGTCTGAAAGACATAACCAAATACTCGTATAAGCCGTACCTAGTAGAGAAAGCAGTTTTAGGTATATCCTCCGGTCTGATCTTTATCTGATGGTAACCTGATCTCAAGTCAATTTTGGAGAATACCTTTGCCTTCGCTAGCTGATCGAACAAGATGTCGATGCGGGGCAACGGATACTTGTTCTTGATGGTCACATCATTGAGTGGTCTGTAATCTACACACATTCTCAGTGATTTATCCTTCTTTTTCACAAACAATGTTGGGCATCCCCACGGAGATGAGCTAGGTTGGATAAGACCTTTGTCCAATAGATCTTGCAATTGAACCTTGAGTTCTGCTAACTCATTGGGTGGCATTC
The DNA here is from genome assembly GCF_019320115.1 of Miscanthus floridulus. Lineage (NCBI taxonomy): Eukaryota > Viridiplantae > Streptophyta > Magnoliopsida > Poales > Poaceae > Miscanthus > Miscanthus floridulus. The sequence goes on from NC_089587.1 coordinate 78,832,866, forward strand.
TATAGGGCCTTCTGGATATGGGTGCGGTACCTGGCACTAATTCGATCTTAAAATCCACGTTCCTATCCGGTGGTAGACCTGGTAATTCCTCTGGAAATACATCCGAAAACTCACAAACCACTGGGATATCACATATTGTGGCGGCTTGGATAGCACAGGCTAAATGTTGGGGTTCGAAATCGCGGGAGAGTGGAACTAGAAAAGCATTCCCTCCCGTGGATTCTCTCAACATGATAGTATGGGTGCTAGTGTCGATAAGAACACCATGATCCTTCATCCAATTCATGCCTAAGATTACACTTATCGACAATCCCGGCAATATTATCAAATCTGTTGTGTACTCCCTCCCTTGTATCAAGATGAGTACATTTTTTACTATCTTTTTGGTAGTAACAGTTCCCCCTGCTGAACTTATGTTAAAACCCCCTTTACTTACTTCTATTATTTCTTGATCATGTCTAGATGCAAATGCTTGACTCATAAATGAATGAGAAGCTCCCGAATCAAATAAAACAACAGCGAGATGCTTGTTGACAAGAAACATACCAGCCGTGACAACTTCTCCGGCGGGCACTTCCTCCACAGCGGTATAATGCACTTGTCCCTGACGTGCCCTGGCATTCACCTGCCTCTGATTGTTCTGATTTGGGTTGCCATTCCTCTTGGGGTGGGGGCACTCCTTGGACCAATGACCCAGTTGGTTGCAGTTGAAACATGGTTGATTACTTCTAAATCCGGTGGAGCTGTCCTGATTGCCATTTCCTTTTGGTAAGGCAATAGTGAACGCCTTATGGAAGGGTTTCTGTGGCCTATTATTCTGAGCTTTCGGTGGTGGAGGCCTGAACTTGGGTGCAGGTGGATGGAATTGTGGCCTAGCTGTGATAGGCGCTTTCGACTGGAAAGATCCGGATGCACCAGCCTCATATGCCCTCTTGCGACCTTTAGCAACTGCATGCATGTTGTTGTGGTTTTCTTGGGTCAAGGCATCACTAATAAACTCATTGTACGTAGCACATCGAGAATTTGCCATTGTCTTCATCAGTTTAGTACCCAAACCTCGCTTGAAACTCTCTATCTTTTTCTCTTCAGTATCCACGAAACTGGGAGCATATCTTGACAAGTTGTTGAATGCATGCATGTATTTTGTGAGTGACTTTGTTCCTTGAGTGAGCCTCATAAATTCTACTGCTTTCATGCGCATCAGGCCCGGGGGAATATGGTGTCCCCTAAAAGCCAGCTTGAATTGATCCCAGGTCACTCTTGCATTAGCAGGCAGAGACGACAGAAAGTGCGTCCACCAGATTCCTGCTGGTCCTTGTAATTGATGAGAAGCATATTCTACTTTCAGATGTTCGGTGACCCTTAGCAGACGGAATTTCTACTCGATGGTATTTAGCCACTCATTGGCCTGCAGTGGTTCCTCAGCCACCTTGAAGATCGGCGGCTTCGTGTCCAGAAACTCCTTGAATGAACTGTGCTGATTAGGCTCGGCCCCTGGTTGCTGTGGGTGGCCACGAGCAGTGTTTTGCGTGATAAGGCGCAAAGCTTCTTCCATTGTCCTCTGGCTACCCAGGAACTGGGCAAAGAACTCCTGAGCAGACGGTGGCGGTGGGGGTGGCAAGTCATCATGGTTGCCATCCTGGCTGCTACTAGCTCCTGCACGGGTGCGTGTCATCTGCGAAGTTGCAACAATAAGCGATTATTGGTTGAGGTCAAGAGATTGCAGATGAATTAGGTACTCATGCCAAACTAAAATTACTAGAGAAAATTCTCAAAGCACAATAAAAACAGAGGCATAACAATTCATTCTCGCTACATGACATCACCAATTTGACCACTTATCGTGCCCATAACGCATGTAAATTTAAAGCGTGATTATCGACAAAGAACTGGAATTGCATTGACGTTCATCCAAACATGCGATTGACATTACATGATAGTCTGGTTACTAATGCCAAATTCAAACTACAGGTCCATTACATAAATAAAGGTGATACATCAGTCCTTCCACTAAGTGCTAAGCGATCTAATCCTCATCATGATCACTATCGAGGTCAGACGCAGAATCATCTTCGTCCTCAGGTTCTACTTCTTCTTCAGGCTCCACTTCTTCTTCACCTTCCTCGTACCCTTCTAGATCCATTTCTGCGGCTCTAGGTGGGACATAAGGGTGGAGCTGATTGTTCAGTAGATGAACTTCTTCATGTAGATTATCGTTGTATTCTTCAGCATTGGCCAGCTGCTGCACTAGCTCAAACTGTCGAGCTCTCAGGACATCTTCCCTGGTCCAGGCTGCATTTTGCTGGTGAGTTAACCGAGTCATCTCTTCAGTGAGCCTCTCAATCTCGGCATCGTGCTCCCTCTGAAGCTGACGTCGGTCCTCACGGGCATGACCAAGAGCACCAGACACACGTCTGAGGCTACCTTCAACTCCATCTAACACTCTTATCATTGCGAACATGGCGCTCATGGAAGGGTTATCGCTGTTCTGCCCTTCTACTGCACCAATCTCCAAAGATCTTCCTCTTGCCTGCTGCCATGAGTCAGTGGATGGGTTACCTCTTGGAAAGACTCCAACCAAAGCGGCTGCCAGCTCCTGAGGAAAACGATCCATGATATTCCTCAAGATCCCAAAGGCTGCCCTACCAGCTGCTTCTTCAGCAGTCCTACCAGTTGACTCATAACACCAGCCTGTCCACTCAGAATCGTCACCACGGGGACGAACCACGGCCTCCACAGTAACTAAGAGACCTTCTCCCAACCGCTCATTCGCCCAGAAGTAGCGGGGTTCCATTCCATCAGGATAGCCTACATAGCTGAGCACTCTCCACAAGAGTGTAGGCATCCCAAACTCTCCAAGGAACGTGTGACGTTGACGGGTACGTGGAGCAAGCTGACGGCTAGGAGCTCTGCCTCCGGTGGACTTGCGAGCAGTCTGCTTGGTGCGTGCCATCTGCACCATTAACATGTACCCCTTGGTGAGACAATGCCATAATGGATAAGAGTTACATAACCGAGTAAGAATTTTATAAGGGGAGGAACAATGTAATTATGTGAATGGTAATTTAACATGATGCATGCTCGTGCCGTACGTCCTTACAAACTTAGGAAAAATTTGTTTCTAACGGTAGACACGGTGGCATACATACGTTCTCTCATAATAGCGTAACTAGTCGAGCTACACGTTTCGTTGTTAGTGTACCTGCATAAAATTTCATTTTAGCCCTAAACCCATAATGAATATGCAGAATGTAATTGTAAATACTTCCATATATGTATACCCATACATATACTTCCGTATCAATCTACCCGACAAGAATTTAAACCCACAATTAAATACGTACCATATACACATGCAAGCATGCATACATAGCCGTACCAAAGCTAACTCTTCCCGACCGCACGCTCACATCTTGCGGTCATATACTCATCTTACCTTGGCGTAGAGGCATTTGATCCATACATTACCACTCAAGTGAATGGCATCCATACTATAGCACGCCGTATGGACGACGAAGTAAAAACTCCCCTGTTAGTACTTAAATAGCCACCTAATAGTCCTTAATTTGGGCATAAGGAAAGTGATCATTGGCACACTTTAGATTTCAAATACCTATTATATAACTAATAGTTGCTAGAGAAGGGTTTTTGGAAAACAAAAACTTTTGTTTTTAAATACACTTGTGACAATTAACGTTGAATCTTGCTCTGATGCCAGCTGTCACAGAACCGACCAATTTATAAGAATACAAGTACAATGGCAATCCGCAAGCGGTCGCACTGTCATACTTGAACCCATATAAACCCGGTAGTCCGTCGAGTACCACGACGGGTCTCGATAAACGATTTACAACAACCAAGATCGTACAGGATTCAACATACATGCCACAAATTACATAAAGTTCACAAATACCTTTCATCATCAGAGTACGAATAAAAAGTTATTACAAACCGAGTTTGATAAATAAAGCGGAAGCAAATAAGTTCGAAGATAAAGTTTCCAACATAGTTTGATACAGTGCCAAACCAGATCACGGTCCACAAAAGCAAGGATAGGAATTACTAAGGAAGCCTGCCCAAGGCTTACTCCTCATCCACAGCGGGATAGAAGCAACTTTTGCAATAACCATGATACACAGTGCCATCTACAACAATGGGAAAATAAACCCTGAGTACGAGAAGGTACTCAGCTAGACTTACCCGTCATGAACCAGAAATAAAATGACTCCAAGGATTATGCAAGCCTGTATAAGTGGACGTAACTTGGCAACATTTTGCGAAAAAGGCAACTTACCCATTGAACAATTATGATTCCTTTATCAAGTCAATTATAACTATTCCTCTCTAGATTAGCAACTATCCTGTGCCAAACATGTGGTATATCATTTAGAAGCATACAATAGTAACCATAGCAGGTATTGAAATTCTAATTTCATCTGAACCATCATGTTTCATAACACAGTTACTACGATGTTGGAGCTAGCCAAGTTTCTCACTATCCGGGAGAGACGGCGATTCGAATCGATTTCAACCAGCTGGGAGTTTATTCCTAACACAAACCCAGGTCTACCAGCCACGATAGCCTTAGATCACCTTTGATACAACTCAGGTACACATTTCGCGGGTCCGTACCGCGCCGCACAATCTGGAACACCAGATGCCAGGATGCTCAGGCCAAGCCTGCCCTTGGGCTTAGTCTGATCGTTCCCCGGAAGGAGCGCACAACAGAACAGTTCCCGGCCTGAGTTGAATTACTCGGCTTCATGGTCGGAACGAATTATCCGGCCAGCTAAGTGAGAGGCATGCGTTCAATCTTGTCAGAAGTTCCAACAACGGTACGGTCCTTGATCGACACAGATGAGGATAGATCCACACCCAAGACATCCATGTCTTGTTGCTTTTCCATCGACATCCCGTCCAGTCTCAATTTACTTTTACCTCATGGTTCTGTTCCACGATAGCAGATATAGCCAACCGTGCTCCGGTATCCACCTATATCTCGCAGGTGACAGGAAATCACCCGACTTCTACCAGTCTAAGCATGGCTAAGCATATATATTCGATCCTGGACCTATACCGGTTAAAGGTGTAATATCTGGACAAGGAATGTACATGCATCAAGTGGTTTCATTCAACTCTTATAACCTAATGCATCAATCATAAATACGTAAGTAAACATTTGTAAATTACTGGGAGACTTATAATGCTCCGGGGCTTGCCTCGTAGAAAGGAAGTAGGGCGATGGTCAGGACACTCCGGAAGCTCTTCAGGGTTCTGCTCCACGCCTTCGGGAGCTGCGGCTTGCGGATCCTCCTGCGGGTTCCCTTCCTCTGCTTCTTCGAATTCCAGCAACGTGATCTGTTCCTCTGATCCTAGATGCATGAGTATGGTATAAGTATTACGAATGCATATATGTTAATAAGTGCATTACGTTGTTTGAGTAGGTGCATATCTCTTCTCGATTACTACTTAACTATTTCTACAATGCATTGACTAGGCCACAAATAGTAGCTACTTGTTTCACTCATAACTGGAGTTCTACAATCCAAAAACAGTGATCCTAGACTTTCAGGAAAGCTTATCAAATTCTCTACGACTTTGTTATTAACCATTTTTACAGTACACATCAATTTCAACATGCAACTCCTCACACTCTAGAATCAGTCCGGAAACTATTTAACATGCAATATAAAGTAATAACACCTCTACTTCATGTAATCATTCCAAATTTGACAACTTAAAATCTACCAACAGTATAGGCATACCAAATACATTTTAGATAATATAATGGTGAAGCCCAAACTATTTATTAAATTGCCTTTATTATTTTATTTAGATATCTAGGCTAAATAATAAATATATATCAGATGTGCTTAATAAATTCTCAAAAATTTACAGAGCCTTACTAATGCTATCAAAGGACTACTATAAAAATTTCATGTCATTTTACTAAGTATAACATTCTATACAAAAATGATAAGGAAGCAAGGCTTGAAATAGCATAAATGGAAAATCCTATTGAAAAGTGTCAAGCAATAGATTTCCTATTTTTCTTAACATCCATATGGTACTAGGATTACCTCCAACAAATTTCATGAATTTTGGACTCATAAATAATTTATAAAAATTCATGCAAGGATTGACTAGCCATAAAAGAAAAATCTATAACTATAGATCTACACATGCACTGGTCCTCAAATTTTTACCAGAGTTCATATATGACAATAATAGCCTACCACAAAAATTTCATAATTTTTGGAGCACAGGAACTCTAGATATAAAATAAACAAATTTGAATGTATTCAAAAGCACATTTCAAATCCCTATTGAAATCAGGATTTTGCTGGTTTTTGTGGGACCCATTCAAGCATGTTAGAAGCTAAATCAGTCCATGACCCAAAAATAAAAGTTGTTCCTTATGTCAAACACTACAACATTGCTTTAGTGAACTCCTCCATGCAAGGTCCCTAACACCTAGTTCAACTTTAGTCAAACATGTCACTTTGAAATCATGATACATATTCAAACCATGGCTAAATGACCAAACTAGCCCTAGCCTTAAATACCAAAGTTGTTCATGATGATATCCTAAGCATGTTTAAGAAATTTCCAAGGTCATCCTATCATTTTATGCAGTGGTCACTCATAGAGCTATTCAGGTCAACACATGAAATATCACTTAAGTGCTTGATCATGAAATATGGCCTTCATGAACAAGGTTCCTTTTATTAACCTAAGTGTAGCTAAGGTGTTTTAGTGACTAGCATTACCCACTTGCATTCATTTGTACAAGATCATATGCATATGTTCCAAGAAACACGAGATAACAAGCAATGTTTCGTATGTTTCGATCAAATGTTTCAATTGTAAATGATGATTTATGAATGCTTGATGCTCATGCTCATGTTATGCAAGTCAAGTTATACAAGGCTAACACCCGAGGTGTTACAAGAAGCTAAGGTAACCCGCCTCCAAGAGGAGAATAGCCGCGTGACCGCAGAGTGTGGTCACCTGAAGGAGGACAACAAGAAACTGGCGCGCAGCTAGTCTCAACTCCAGGACCACACCACCAAAATGAAGGAGGAACTGAAGGAGTAAGTATTCCAGGTCACTGTTCTCATTCTGTTGCCCGCCTTGACTTGTCGTGCCTTTACATTTGATGTCTTGTACGGTGTGCAGTTTTAAAAGCCAATGCCAAGAGGCATCTAGAAGCTGTGATGAAAGAGTGTGATGGCTGGAAATCACAATGCCTCGAGGCCACCGAGGATCGGGACACATGGAAGAACCGGTGCCAGGAAGTGGCAACTGGCATTTTGCCCATCCTCGACCTTGTCAACCCAGCGCTCATAGAGGAAGAGCCAAGGACCCCCTAGCTCGGACTGGTCGAGAGATGCAGACAAGCATGGGGATGGTTCCAGGAGTTCATTAAGGAGGCGGGTGAGTATACGGGCGCCCATGTGCTAAGCATAGTGCGTGCCCACTACCCTCTGATCAATCTCAAGCGCCTAGAGGCTGGATACCTGAAGGAAGTAGACCCAGACAAGGCGGAGGAGCTTTGGGTGGCCCAGCTGGATCTGTCATCAAAGATAATTGGTGACATTAATCTATGTGGAGGTGGGACAGCACCTGTACTGGGTATGCCATCGACAAGTCAGCTGGAAACGCCATCTGTTGCTAGCCAACCGATGAAGCCTACGGTCTCGACCAGCCAGGCATCGGCGGGGCCATCCCCTTCAGCTCAGCTAGCACAAGAGTCCCCGAGACTCGAGTAGAATATCGAAAGCAGCGAGTAGTAGGTGCCGCGTGCCCCGACCAGCTAATGTAATAGGCTTAGAGCTGTAGAAGGAGGACATAGTTATGTTATTGTAAACTTGGGCCTCTTCAGGCAAGCTTGTAATAACATAACTATATATCATTATAAGCTTGTTTGCTTTGTATAAAGCGTATTTAAGCTTGAAACTTATGTTGGTGGAACTAAGTGAGAACATAATAATGTTCTATTTAGTTGTACCATTTTACCCGACACATCATCCTGAAAAGTTTGTGTGGCCCTAGTTTGCCATGTGGTCGGAGTGTGAGGTGCGTGACCTGTGCACACACAGACGTGGACAAGTCAAACCAAGGGGGACCTGCCGATCACCCGCAACGTAGAGAGCGGATCCCATGCACGTGTTGGGAGGAACCGGAGATAGGTCCTGCTCCGAAAACCGTAGAAGGATTGGTGGTCGGCTTTTACTGGCTAAGTTAGAATAACCATAAAAGTCAAAGTGACACATTAGAGTGGTTGGAGAAATAATAATAGCTTTATTGAAGTAAATCGAAAATACAAAAGGGGGTACATATCTCAATAGTTAAGCATAGAAACGTCTAAGCTTGTCGATGTGCCACGAGTTTGGTACGTCCGTACCGTCCAGGTGAGCTAACCTGCAAGACGTTGGTCGTGTGACCTCCTTGATCATGAAGGGCCCCTCCCATGGGTTGCGAGTTTATGGACACCAGCCTGGTTCGTCTTCCACTTTAGGACCAGGTCCCCAACCACAAAAAACTGCTCTTTAACGTTCTTGTTGTAGTACCTGCGCAAAATAGCAAGGTATTTGGCCATACGTACACAAGAATCGAGCCGCTTCTCTTCTGCGCTATTCACTTCTAGCTCCCGTACTTCATTGGCCTTGCCTTCGTTGAAGTTCTCTACCCATGCTGATCTGAAAGCTATATCTGCAGGGAGGACCGCCTCAGCGCCGTAAACCATAAAGTATGGCGAGACGCCGGTGTTACGGCTGGGCTGAGTTCTGAGTCCCTAGACCACGACTGGTAACTCTTTGAGCCATCTTCCGGGAGCCTTGTCATTTTCTCTATACACCCTCTTCTTCAACGCGTCCAAGATCATGCCATTTGCCCGCTCGACCTATCCATTAGCTCTAGGGTGTGCCACCGAGACGTATTTTACTACTATGCTCCTTTCATCGCAGAAGTCCCAAAAAGCGTTCCCGGTGAACTGAGTACCTAGATCGGTGATGATGCTGTTTGGTATGCCGAAACGATGGATGACCTGGTCGAGGAACGTGACAGCCTTTTCTGAGGATGCCTGTACCAAAGGCATGTATTCTATCCACTTAGAAAATTTGTCGATCAGCACAAAGACGCATGTAAATTTCCCTAGAGCCGGTTTGAAGGGCCCGATCATATCCAATCCCCAGCATGCGAAGGGCCAGGAGGCTGGTATTGTCTGGATCTCATGTGCTAGTACATGGATTCTCTTGGCGAAGAACTGACAACCCTCACAGTGGCAGACTAGCCTCTCTGCGTCAGATACTGCTGACGGCCAATAGAACCCTGCTCGGAAAGCCTTACCGACCAGCGTTCTTGAGGCCGCGTGGTTGCCGCAGGAGCTAGAGTGGATTTGGTCCAGGAGATGTTCGCCATCCTCCTAGGTTATGCACTTCATCAAGATTTCCTCTTTTGCGTTCTTGCGCCATAGCTTGCCATCAACGAGCAGGTACTGCTTACTACGACGCATCAGGTGCTCGTTCTCTGTCCGATCAGTGTAACCACTACCATCTGTTAGGTACTTGATGAAAGGTATTCTCCAGTCAGGCTCATGAGTGGTCGGAGGGGGCTCGGTGGTGCTTGACGCCGGAACCGTAGCCACCAATTGCTGGTCTAGAGGCTTGTGTGCTGTGGAATCTTTCTCTTCGATGGACGGCGTGAGCAGGTCTTGGACGAATATGCCATGTGGGATTTTTGCTCAGGATGATCCTAACTTTGACAGTGCATCCGCTGCTTGATTCTTGTCCTGGACCACGTGTATGTACTCGATGCCATAGAACCTGCCTTCCAGCTTTCTGATCAAATTGCAGTATGCTTCCATCTTTTCGCTGGTTGTGTCCCAGTCCTTGTTGAGTTGGTTGATGACCAGAGCAGAGTCTCCATAGACATAGAGATGTTTAACACCAAGCTCAACTGTAATGCGCAAACCATGTAGGCATGCTTCGTACTCGGTGGCATTATTAGATGCTGGGAAATAAATCCTGAGGACGTACTGGAGCTGTTCCTTGGATGGTGATATAAGAAGGACTCCAGCTCCCGCACCGTCAATGTTGAGAGAGCCGTCGAAGTACATTGTCCAATATTCGTCGGATCCGAGAGAGGCAGGCGTGCTTAAGTCTGTCCACTCAATGATGAAATCGACAAGTGCCTGAGACTTGATTGTAGTGCAGCTTGCAAATTCCAAGGAAAAGGGGCATAGCTCCATTGCCCATTTGACGATGCACCCGTTCGCATCCCTGTTGCTAATGATGTCTCACAGAGGGTACTCAGTCACGACCACCACACGATATCCGTCGAAGTAGTGTTTCAACTTTCGGGATATTATCAGTATGGTGTAGATCAACTTCTGAATTTGTGGGTACCTGGTCTTGGACTCGTTGAGTACCTCACTAATGAAATAGATTGGCCGCTGTACCTTGTAGACGTGGCCGGGCTCATCTCGCTTGACCACCATGGTCGTGGAGACCACTCGATTGGTAGCCACAATGTATAGTAGGAGTGTTTCGTCTTCTCTTGGAGCAGTGAGTACCGAAGGTGACGTAAGGTATTGTTTTAGCTATGTGAAGGCAACGTCTGCTTCCTCCGACCACTCAAACTTTTCGGATGCTTTGAGTAGTTTAAAGAACGGTAATCCTTTTTCGCCTAATCTTGATATGAAACGGCTGAGGGTGGCCATACATCCGGTAAGCTTCTGAACATCCTTTACCTTTTTGGGCGGCTTCATGTCCAAAACAACTTTGACCTTTTCCGGGTTAGGGCGTATGCCGTCGTGACTGACGACGTTGCCGAGGAGTATGCCAGAAGGAACACCAAAGATGCACTTCTTTGGGTTTAACTTCCACTGGAATGTGTTAAGGGCTGCAAAAGTGCGTCCTAGGTTGTCAACAAGGGTATGAGCTTCCTTGGTTTTGACAACTATATCATCAACGTAAGCCTCGATGAGGTCATCTTTTATCTCGTCTTTGAGGCAAGCTTGTATAGCACGTTGGTAGGTAGCCCCGGAGTTCTTAAGCCCAAACGACATGGTCATGTAGCAGTAGGCGCCGAAGGGCGTGATAAAAGATGTCTTGATCTAGTCATCCTTTTTGAGAGCGATCTGGTGATAACCAGAGTAGCAATCGAGAAAAGAAAGGAGCTCGCAACCGGCGGTTGAATCTACGACCTCGTCTATGCGAGGCAAGCCGAAGGGGTCTTTAGGGCAGTGTTTGTTGAGATCAGTGTAATCAACGCACATTCTCCATTCATTATTCTTTTTGCGTACAAGAACCAGGTTGGCTAACCACTCCGGATGATACACTTCTTTGATAAATCCGGCTGCCAAAAGTCGTGTAACTTCTACCCTAATCACCTCCTTTTTGTCGCGAGCGAACCATCGTAGCTTCTGCTTGGTAGGTTTGGCCTTGCCATTGACATTCAAGGAGTGCTCAATCAAGTTCCGAGGTACACTGGGCATGTCAGCAGGTTTCCATGCGAACACATCCACATTGCTCCTCAAGAACCTGACGAGCGCGTCTTCCTATTTGGGATCCAGGTTGGCCCCGATAAGGGTCATCTTGCTGGGATCACCGTTGACCAGCTGGATCACCTTGTGCTCCTTGGACTTGATGTTCTTGCGTGGAGCCTCGAGCTCCGAGATCTCCTGGTGGTCGATCGAGGTCTTCTTGGCGTTGAGCATGGTCTCGGCCATACAAATAGAGAGGTCGTGAGCCTCTGCTATTTTGAAACTGTCATCTTCACAGGTATAAGCTGCGTACACGTTGCCCCGAAGGGTTAGAACTCCTTTCTCGGTAGGCATCTTGAGCACCAGATACCTGTAATGAGGTATGGCCATGAACTTGGTGAGCGACGGTCAACCAAGAATAGCATGGTAGGTGCCGTCGAAGTCGGTGACCATGAAGTTGATGTAGTCAGTGCGGAAGTGATCCGGGGTCCCAAACTGCACTAGTAGCGTGATCTGCCCAAGAGGTGTAGAGCTCTGTCCGGGGAGAACACCCCAGAACTGTGCCTCATATGGCTTGAGGTCCGCCTGAGCTATCTTTAGGGCGGGTAGACTGTTCTTGAACAGTATATCAATGGAGCTGCCGCCGTCGATCAGTACTCTGTTGAACTGAACTTTGTTGATACAAGGATCGAGGACCAGGGGAAAATGCCCTGGCTCAGGTATTGCGGCCCATTGGTCCTTTCTGCTGAAGGAGATTTCGCGGTGAGACCACGGAGGGAGCCGTGGATCGGTGAGGAGATTGTCGGTGTTGGCCACGTTCAAGCAAGCGTGGGCGAGCAGCTTGCGTTCTCGTTTGGTCTCGATGGACACTTTGCCTCCGATGATGGTGTGCATGCGATCGGTTGGCTTGACATACTTGTGACAGGGGTCTGCATCATCATCGTCGTTATCCTCGTTGCACTGTTCCCCTACGTCGTTAGGCTTGTCGGACGTATCCGGAGCTTGTTGACGCATGTAGATAGACTTGAGGATGCGGCAATTCTCCATGGTATGGTTCAACTTAGGATGGAGCTGGCAGGGCCCCTTCAATGCCTTGGCGTAGTCGTCTTCATAGTTATGACGTCCGCCGCCCTTTTTAACGGTGTTGACCTCGCCGTCGTCTTCCCGAGCACGCTTGCTCCTGTAATCGTCACGGCGGTTACGCCGCTGATTACGTTGGTCACGGTGGTCGCGAGAGTCGTTGCGCTGGTTGCGGCGGTCAAAATTGTCGTTCCGACCATGGTTGCCGTGGTAGTCATCACGGTGTGGGGGGTGGACAGAGCGCGGAACCTTTGCTGCTTCTTCAATAATTATCTTTTTAGCGTCGTCGGCGTCCGCGTATTTCTTAGTGGTGGCCAGGAGCACTATGACCGAATCAGGTCTTTTGCGGAGGAGCTTGTCCCTTAGGGCATCGTGGAAGCGGAGGCCAGTGATGAAAGCCTCGATTGCCTCGTTGTCGGAGATTGATGGGACCTTGATGCGCATCTCCGAGAAACACCGGACGTACTCGCGCAGTGGCTCATCTTTTCGATCTCGAATATGTTGTAGATCGTATTTGTTGCCTGGTTGTTCACAAGTAGCAATGAAGTTGTCGATGAAGGCTTGCTTGAGCTCCTACCAAGAGTCGAAATAGTTCACCGGCAAGCTGACCAACCATTGGTGACCCGCATAGCCAACAGCGACTGGGAAATAGTTAGACATGACGTGCTCGTCTGCCATGGCTGATCTGCACGCAGTCTCATAAAGCATGACCCATAATTCAGGGTTTTCCTTGCCGTCATACTTCTAAAGCTTCTCGAGCTTGAAATTCTTGGGCCATATGACTTGGCGAAGGTGTGGAGTAAACTGCTTCAAACCCGGCAGGCCGTGGGTAGTGTCATATTCCATACGGTGATAACTTTTGTGGGACGCTCGATCATCGGCTCTCTGGTTGATGCGAGCGTGCAGATCGTGTCCACCGAGGTAATGGCAGAGATCGTTATTGCCATCGCGGCGATCTTGATTGCCATCTGGATTAGCCCTGCGACCGTGGTTATCGCAGCAATTGTCACGGTTGTCCTGGCGGCGGTTGTTGTCCTGGCCACCATCATGGCCACCGTTTCCTCCTTGACGGTTGTCTGATGGGTCGTTGTTGCACGAGCCACGTTGGTTGGGCGGCTATGATCGACTTGGGTGCTGGCGGCTGTGGCTTGACTCGACCGAGACGGATGGAGCCCGAGCTTGGTTTACAATCTCTGCGGTCTAGGCCATAGCAGCCATCAGATAGGCTTGTATTTCATCGCAAACTGCTTGGGTTTCCGGGGTGTTGGGTAGCCGTTGCATTGTTGCCATGGAGACGGCTACATTGGCACTTGGAGTTCTGAAGACCTATTTGTCCCCCACCCTGTCGAAAGCATCATTGAGGTCACGTGGCTGGACCCTTATGCGTCGTGCCTCCTGGTCTGCTTCAGCTTCGATTTGTCGGCGATTAAACCGATCAATATTGCGTGCTTCGCATGCAGTCCTTTCTTGTTCTATTTCGCCAACTGCTGGCGGTTCGTCATTGCTGACAACGTGGATCAAATCCCCTCGTCTTGGCGGGAAAGACGGGAATTGTGAGAACCCCGGGGCATGGTCTAGGATATCCAGATCGTACTTGACGCCTTCATCTTCATGATGCTGAAGCTCGGTGTGGACAGATGCATTAGATGCGGTGCCAGACGAGGAGCTGGGGTCGCCCTCTTGGACTGTGTGAACAGATCCTTCTTGATAATCTTCAATCTGGATCATGTTGACAAAGTTGCACGGCTTCGGCTGAGGTTGGTGCATAAGACACAGATCCTAGCGGCGTTGCAGGTCGTAGGCGTAGCTGGAGGCAGCGTTTTGCAGGCCATAGGGCTGGACCTAGTAGTTCTCCATCGAGGCTTCGTACTCAGAGAGCTAGAGACCCATTGCAAAGGCTGGCTGGTGACGAGCAGAGCGCCCTTGAGGAGTAGATGTGACCACGAGATCTGTACCAAGTTGTGTAGGACGACTGGTCCGAGCTGGTCGGGTAGATCTGTTGTGGGGAGCAGTTACCTGCTCATTAGGCTAACTTTGAATTGTACTTACTAGAGCCAGGGTTTCAGTGAGCTTGGTGCCAACCCGATCGATGGAGTCAAGCAGGTCGGTGTTGTTGATCCGCCTCCCTTTGTAGCGGGAAAGCGGATGACAAGTTGTCGGCGTGGCTGAAGGTGATGCAGGCGTGGTCAGAGCCAGATGTATCGTGGTTGGAGCCAGATCCATCGTGGTCGGAGCCGTGTCCACCGTGGTCAGAGCCGTATCCACCGTGGTCAGAGCCGTATCCGCCATGGTCGGAGCCGTGTCCACTGTGGTCGGAACCGTATCCACCGTGGTCAGAGCCGTAGCCGATGTAGGTGAAGCAGTGGTCGATGCAGACTGAATCCACGCCTCCTCCGGGGTCATGGCGATGAAGTCGTCAGAGCCGGTGGTCCAGGTGATCTGGCCAACGGTGAACGTGAGGCCATTCAGCATAGCCATGGAGCCGAAGATGATGACCGTCTTGTTTGCTTGGGAAGCAGTACGCACACCCCCTACCTAGCATGCCACTGTCGATGAAATGTGGTTGGCAGTCTACCTAGAGGTATACCCAAGGTAGTAGATTGTCGGTAGACAGATGCGCAAGCCACAAACAAGATGGTGACGCAAGACAGACACAAGGTTTTATCCAGGTTCGGCCGCCAAGAAGGCGTAATACCTACGTCCTGCGTCTGATTTGTATTGTTGTATGTTAATGAGAGATGTTTTTTAGAGGGGTCCCCTGCCTGCCTTATATAGTCCGGGGGGTAGGGTTACAGATCTAGAAACTAATCCTAGCCAGTTACAATTGCCATATGTGGCCGGATAAGGATTCCTATTCTAACTTACCAGGATCTTGATTGATCGCCAAATCCGCCTTGACTCCTTGCACGTCATCTTTTGGTGGACCGAACCCATCGACCCAGGCTGGCCCAAGCTTAGCCATAAGGGTATAGGGGTTAATACCCCCACACTACTTGATAGGCAACAAGTGTGATATCTACACCGATCACAAGAGCTTGAAGTACTTTTTTCACTCAAGAAGATTTGAATATGAGGCAATGTCGTTGGCTAGAGTTGATTAAAGACTATGACCTAGAAATTCACTATCATCCGGGAAAAGCTAATGTAGTCACAGATGCTCTCAGTCGCAGGAGTTACTGTCACACTTTGATCACTGAATCCATACCACCTAAGCTCAAGGAAGAGATTGAGGATTTCTAGCTTGAGATACTACCACATGGCTTGTTGAATGAGCTCCGCATACAGTATGATCTCACAGATCGCATCCGTCAAGCTCAGAAAAATTGTGAAGAGATCGAATATCTCCGTGGTCTGATGAAACTAGGCTACAAGACCAACCACCATGAAGATGACCAAGGAACCATCTGGTTCAAGGACAAAATCTGTGTACCTTCCGATCTAGCACTACGAGAGGAAATTCTATCAGAAGCCCATGATTCTAAGTATTGTATTCACCCTAGAGGTTCAAAGATGTATCAAGACTTGAAGAAACACTTTTGGTGGAAAAGCATGAAGACAGACATTGCGGGACATGTGGCATGATGTGACACCTGTAATAGAGTCAAGGCTGAACATCAAAGGCCTGCAGGATTGTTAAAGCCTCTTGACGTTCCCGAGTGGAAATGGGAGAGCATATCCATGGATTTCATAGTTGGATTGCCCCGTTCACAGAAAGGCAATGATTCCATTTGGGTGATTGTTGATCGTTTGACCAAGGTTGCTCACTTTGTACTAGTTAAGACCAAGACCGATGCCGAAAAGTTAGCAGATCTATATGTTGAGCATATCCTTAGACTGCATGGAGCTCCCTCTAGTATTGTATCTGATCGTGGTCCTTAGTTTATGTCCCGATTCTGGGAAGCCCTACACAAGTCCCTTGGAACCAAACTTGATTTCAGTACCGCTTATCACCCACAGACAGATGGACAAACTGAATGAGTAAATCAGATCTTAGAAGACATGCTTCATGCTAGTGTACTGAATTACAGCTCTGATTGGGACAAATGCCTACCCTATGCAGAGTTCTCTTACAACAACAGCTACCAAGCCAGCATCAAGATGTCGCCGTTCGAAGCTCTGTGGTGATGGTGGTATATCAATCCCAGGATCGAAACCTGGTTCTAGCCAGAAATGGGGTGGAATAGGCGTGGGAATGGTGTTAAAATTTGACCAACTATTATTATATACTTGATATGCTAATACATAGGAAACCCCAGCCTTATAGGTTCCTTTTGATTATATCCAACTTGCATCCAATTTCCACAAAGCAATGCTCATAGGGTGGGAGTGGCCAGTACAAATCATACTGATAAACTTTGGCACACAGGTTCTGCTGAGGAGTATAGCTCTGAGGAGTTTGATGGTTGAGGGGTTCAATCCTACGCTTGAGTTGGGCGATCTCATCTTCAAGTTGTTCTGAATGAATGCTACTTTTGATTCCGCCAATGCGGCGATGTAATAATTTATGTAATTCCACATTATTTGTACTCTGATATTACGTTGTATGGATGTGATATTTGACTAGAATTTGGGTAATATGATCTATAACGGTCTTATTACACTTCAACTCTGTGGATTTTCCTTCACGGAAATCAGGTCATTTCGCCGAGGAGATCAGAACCACTCCAGCCCCCGAGCCGAGCCCCATTATAGATCCATCGAAATACATCGTCCAGTACTCATGGGTAACGTCTGGGGTCGGGAGCTCGACCTCTGTCCATTCAGCGACAAAATCCGTGAGAGCCTAAGACTTGATGGTAGTACGGGGATGTACCTGATGTCGTGGCCCATTAGCTCGAGTGCCCACTTGGAGATTCATCCCACGGTGTCGCAGTTGCGGATGATGTCTCCCAGCGGGTATGAGGTGATGACCAAGACTTCGTGGTCGGTGAAGTAGTGTAGGAGCTTTCGGGTCACCATCAGCATGGCGTACAAAAGTTTTTGCACCTGGGGGTACCAAACCTTGGCATCGGTGAGTATTTCCCCGATGAAGTACATGGGTCACTGGACCTTAAGGTGGTGTCCCAGCTCCTCCCTTTCGATGAATAGGGCGGTGCTCACCACGTGGTTGCTTGCCGCGATGTAAAGGAGGAGGGGTTCTCCCTGTTCAAGAGCGACGAGGATTGGGGCCAATGTCAATGACATTTTGAGGCTCTCCAAAGTCTGTTGTGCTTCCTCAGTCCAGACAAATGCATCCATCTTCTTGAGAAGCTTGTAGAGAGGCATCCCCCGCTCGCCGAGCCGAGAGATGAACTAGCTTAGGGTAGCCAAAAAGCCGGTGAGCCTTTGTACGCCTTTGACGTTGCATATAGGGCCCATGTTGGTGATGGTTGCGATCTTCTTGGGCTTGGCCTCGATGCCACATTCAGACACGATGTATCCAAGCAACTTCCCCTTTGGAACCCCGAAAACACATTTTTTGGGACTTAGTTTGATGTTGAACCTTCGGAGGTTCGCGAACGTTGTGGCCAAGTTTGCGATTAGGTCACAAGCTTGAGTTGTTTTGACCACTATGTCATCAACATAGACGGCAATGGTTGGTTTTGGTCGGTCGACCTGATCAGGCTGGTCGAGCGAGTCGATTTGGTCATCGACGCATTGCTGCATGCACCGTTGATAGGTGGCGCCAGCGTTCTTCAGACTGAAAGGCATGGTTACATAGCAGTATGAACCATATGGGGTGATGAACGAGGTTGCGAGCTGGTCGGACTCCTTCATCGCGATCTGGTGATAGCCTGAGTAGGTATCCAGAAAGGAGAGGATTTCGTAGCCCGAGGTGGAGTCGATTATCTGCTCTATGCGTGACAAAGGGAAATGGTCCTTCAGGCACGCCTTGTTGAGGCCAGTATAATCAACACACATTCTCCATTTCCTGGTCTTCTTTTTAACAAGAATAGGATTGGCAAGCCAGTCAAAGTGGTATACCTCTTTGATGAATCCGACCGCTAGGAGCTTGGTGATCTCCTCGCCTATGGCCCTGCGCCTCTCGTCGTCGAAGCGATGCAGGCGCTGCTTGGTGGGCTTCAAGCCCGAGATGAGGCACAGTGCGTGCTCGGTGACCTCCTGCGGTATGCCCGGCATGTTAGAAGGCTTCCATGCAAAGACATCGTGATTGGTGGGCAGGAAGTCGACAAGCTCGCATTCCTATTTGGCCAGGAGCTGGGTCCCGATCCACACCATCTTGGTTGGGTCGGTGGGGTTGATCCCCACCACCTTGGTTTCCTTGCTCGGGCAGAAGGCAGCTGAGGAGGTTGACTTGTTGCAGTCCGAGACCACTGGGGTCGATGATTCCCTGAGCTAAGGGAGCTCGGCAGAGTTGATGATGGCAGTGGCGAGCTCGAAATGCTCACGGGCGCACATGAAGGTGTGCGAGAAGGTGCTACCCATGGTCATGACGTCGTTCAGCCCTGGCATCTTCAGCTTGAGGTAGGTGTAGTTGGGGATCGCTATGAACTTGGCGTAGCATGGCTGCCCCAAGATGGCATGGTTGGACCTAGGGAAGTCTACCACCTCGAAGGTGAGAACCTATGAGCGGAAGTTGGCCCGGTCGCCGAACATGATGGGTAGGTCAATCTTCCCGAGTGGGTACACCTGCGTCCCTAGGATCACGCCATGGAAGGGAGAGCCCGCCGGGTGGAGCTCCGACCGGGGGATGCGCATGGCGTCAAGGGTGTCAATGTAGAGGATGTTGAGGCCACTGCCTCTGTCCATTAGCACCTTGGTGAGGTGCTTCTTGCGAATAATGGGGTTGATGACGAGTGGGTAGCGGCCCGGTCTGGCGACGTGGGCTAGATGGTCCCTCAGACCAAAAGTGATCGGAGATTCCGACCAGCTAAGGAAGGAGGGGATGGCCGTCTCGGCGACACATGCCTCTCTGTAGCGCACTTTGTGCTGGCGCTTGGAGTAGGTGGCACCAGATCCCCTAAAGATCATGAGGCTCTCCTCAGGATCAGGAAAGCCATCCCCATCCTTGCCCGACGCACCTCCTTGCTTGGTTGCTGCCTCCTTGCCCTTTCCCTCTTTTGGCCCACCGGCCTGTTGCAAAAAGCGCTTGAGGAGTTTGCAGTCCTTGTAGAGGTGCTTGACTTGGTAGGCATGGTTGGTGCAGGGGCTCTTCATGAGCTTGTCGAAGTGGTCGGGCAGGCCCTGCTGGTGCTGCTTGCCCGTACGATCAGTCATGGTGACCAATGCGGAGTCGGTCGGTCGACGCCGATCCTTCTTGTTCTTCTTGCCCCTTTACATGGAGGGGCCCTCATCTTGGTCCTCGCGCTTTGCCTTGCCCTTGTCCTGGCCTCCACCGAAGACCACTCTGACCACCTCCTCGCCGGAGGCATGGATCGTGGCGACATCAAGCAGGTCACAAGTGGTATGGGGCTTTAGACAGCTGAGCTTGTGGATGAGGGACTCATAGGTTGTCCTAGAGAGGAATGCACTGATGATGTCCGCGTCAACGACATTAGGGAGGGAATTGCGGATGTAATCCCACAGGGACTCATTGGGCTCCTGCTGGCAGCTCTTGAGGTCCTAGGAGTTCCCAGGGCGGACATACATCCCCTAGAAATTCCCAACAAAGATCCTTTTGAGATCTGCCCAGTCACGGATGTTGCCAGGCGGGAGGAATTTGAGCCACACTCAAATGTGCTCCCCCACGCAGATGGGGAGGTATTGAATGATGAAGTGGTCATCATCCACTCCCTCAGCTCGGTAGGCGAGCCGGAAGTCTTCAAGCCATATACCGGGGTTCATCTCCCCAGTGTATTTGGCTATGTTGGTGGGTGGCCAGAAGCATTGTGGGAACATCACTCTCTGAATGCGATGGCCAAAGGCCCGGGGTCCCGAGCCGTCTGGGCTAGGACTTCGGTCATCTGGTTGGCGTCCATGCCTGGGGTGCGTTTCACCGCTCCCGTCGATGGTTCAGCTAGGACCCATGTCGCCTATTCTTGTCACTGCTCGGTGGACGTCATCATCATGCCAGGCCTGACGCCGGTAGTTGATGACGCTGCGAGCATCTCAGTTCAGACCGAGGCGTTCGTGCACTGGTGGTTGGTGTGGAGCGGGCGCCAGGTCTGGCCGTGGTGCGGCTATGGCCTCCTACGCCGCACTTGGTGGCTGTAGTGGTGAGCAGATAGAGCGACTAGACTGGCACACCCCCATTCCCCTAGTGGGGAAAGAGACCGCAAGTCGGTGTCACGACACGAAGCTCTCCACCTATTGAACGGTGGCGGCCTCCACCAGCGCTCGGAGGTTCTTGTGGATAGCATGTTCCTAGGGGTCAACGGCTCGGGAAGGCCGTGCAGAAGCATCATTGTAGCAGCGATGTTCTAGCTAGCCCAAGCATACTGTGGGGGATCATTTCCCCCATCAATGATGTCGCACTGGACCTGACGGGCGCACCCCTGGGCATCGCTCGCCGGGTCACATACGTGTGGCACGGCGTGTGGCTCCGAGCGCGCCGGCGCAGGTGGCGGCTGGTTCTACCGCCTTTGTCGTAGCTCCTCGCCGTGCTCCCATGCAGATGTGAGGGCTTCCACACGAGGGTCTAGAGGGGCATGAGTCTGCAGGGTGGCTAAGTCTTGCTGCCCACACCGTCGGGTACAAGATGATTGTAGGCGCCCACAATACTGTTGATGTCAGACGCATGTGGGAGGTTTTACCATGCTCACCAGGTAAGGTAAATGCCGGCGCCCACAACACTGTAGATGCCTAGATGCATGTGGGGGGCCTTACCGTGTTTGCCTGGTATGGGAATTGATGGCACCCACAACACTGTGGGGCAAATGTCGGTGCCCTCAACACTGTTTGGGTTCTGACATGTCTGGAAGGTTGCAGAGCACCTTTCTGACATGGTTCTATCGGTACTGTCTTGCAAGTGTGCAGGGTATGGTCTTTGGTATTGTGGTTGGACTTGAGCGCCCTGCCTTACTTGCTCTGCTGTTTCCTGGGTCCTTACCGAGCGGGCGTCCCCGGTCGATTGGTCCCTAGTTGGCTCCGACAACGCCGGTCAGAGAAGAGCTATAAGCAGGGGTTTGGTGTATCCCTGGCCGGAGAAGCGGGTCAGAGTCGGAGCGTAGAGGCAGGCGTTGGCCAGGCCTTCTGGTCGAAGACGTGGGTCAAAGTCGAAGCGCAGAGGCGAGTGTCGTTCCTCTTTGGCTAGGCCCTCCGGTTGGAGTCACGGGTCAGAGTCAGAGCGTGGAGGCGGGTGTCGTTCCACTTTGACCAGGCCCTCCTGTCGAAGAGGCAGGCTGGGATCGGAAGCGAGCGATGTTCCTCCTTAGCCAGGCCTTCCAGTCAGAGAGGCGGGCTGGAGTTCGGAAGTGGGCATTGTTCCTTCTTGGCCAGGCCTTCCGGTCGGAGACTGGATCATCCTTCTAGCCTGTCGTTAGGTATTTTGGGTCGGCCCAGGAGTCATGCGTCGTTCTCAACATTGTCCGCTGGGTTGAGCCTTTGCTAGGAAGTAGGTCCACGAGGGACCCTGGGTTTATGAACCCAACATGTGGTATTTTTGGATCCTCACCAAGGCATTGATGATTTTGCCTTCTTTTTGTCTACTTCTAAAGGCTTATGTGGAGCTCAGGAAGGGATGAATATGAAAACATACTTGCATTGCATATATTGTAAAGTCAAAACAAGGATCCAAAGAGAAAGATGTCATACTCTTAGATCAAGATGTGCATGTGTGTGGATATATATGGTGGCTAACCTAATTCTACTATGCTCCTTAAAACATATCTCTCTTGATTAAAACTTTGGAAAAACACTTTGCAAGGAAACATGGGCTATCTTATTCGTCTCTTTTTCTCTCTTTTTTTCAGGCGGGCATCTGAGTACCCATTGTTTTCAATATCTCGGACACTTGTCCATTTTTTCAATACTTTTTCTTTGAATAACTTTTGCATAGCCACATGCCTCTTTTCTGCAATTGAAACTTTTCAAGAAAGATTTTTACAAGAACTTGGAGCATTTATCCTATCAAACTTATTTTTGTGTCAATTCCTAGTATAGGAGTAGAACATTTTTGGGTGGATGAAAAATATGGTGTTGCGTACCCCCAGTGTAGGAGCAGCAGATATATGTGGAGTGTACGTGATCTTGATCTTGGGAGCATGATAAGTTTCTCAACAAGGGTCACAAGGCTTGACCAAACTCAATGCAATGACAAGTAGTATATGTAGAAGGTTTTCCTAGTCTATATATCATGTATGGCTCTGGTGGGATATTGCTTACCACAAAGGAGAGTTGTAGCTATTCATTTTACTTTTCAAAATAAAATTCTCGAATAACAAGACATCAAGAATCAAGTTCTCATTATTCTATTATATCTCATTCCACAACAACTTAAGTAACATGGGGTCCCTAATAATAAGTTCCCAATAGTAGCATGACTTCCAGGAAAAGTATTATGTGAGTCTATCCTTAAGTCATGACTGAAATAACCTTTCCTCATGTTTTAAGTTGTTTTATCAAGTGATTTTCAATTTGGTTCAAAACGAAAAGCAAAACATATGAAAATAGAGTGTATGGGATGCAAACCTGACCGTGGACAAAGCGTGAGGTGAGGCGGCACAAAGGAGGCCGAGCGGCCCGATCTCAGGCATGTCTCGGTCTAACTTTGGCGAGCGCGGTTCTTGGTCCATTACTTCCCGAATTTCATGATCTTCGTGATTGGATCTCGTCTTTGTTGTCGCGGTGTGTCTCCCCCACACTTGTTTTCCTATATACCTTTATGCACAACATATGGAGACAAACACATATCAGAAATCAATAGCGAGCATATAAGATTTCATTAGTATAAGGCACTTTATTACACAAGCACACATTAAGCACACACTTTTATCTGGCTAACACAAACTTTTAACTATCTGAGCTAAGCGACAAACCTAAACATTAAACACGATCACACTTAACCTAACACTTGTGCCTTATTAATTGATCTATTACTTAGTTTTGCTTCTTATCCCCAAGACAGCGAGAAAGGATAGAGATTTTGCTTTTCAAATTCTTCCGTTGGAGATGTTCTAATTCCGTCCTATTATGCATGGCTTCAATAGTCCTAGTGAGGAGATGGGTCTTCTCTTGGAGGGTTGTGATGGCCTGAGTAAGGAGATCAACTCTCTTCTCATGGGCTGCCATGGTCATCCTTTGATGCTTCTCTTCTCTCTCTAGCGGAGCTAGGGCAGATCTCTTTGGTGTCTCCTTCGGTGGAATGATCTTGATCTGCCCTGGTGTAGCCCAAACGCCATTAAAAGCTACTCAGGGTATGGTCGTAGTATACTTGGCACATGTGACATCCCCAAACTTGTTGGTCTTCACACTCATCAGTGTCTCATTGGGCCTCGAGGGAAGGAGCTTGATATCCTTTGGCACTTGGATCGTCGGGCCCTTCATCTGCTATGGCTTGTCCTTTAGGAGCAGGTGCTCATGCGACGAAGATAGTGCCGGTTGACGAACTTGGGTGTAGTAGGACTGCTCATAGCTTCTTCTTGGAGGAACCAAAGCTACATGCTTGGGAGGAATAATGGCTAGGGGCAGAGGTTCTCCTGCTGGGATGATGGCTAGAGACTCATCAGCAGGCGGTGGCTTCCTTGGGTTGGTCCCAAAGTGGATGATCTTCTTGTCAGCCATGGGAACTAGGAGAGGAGGGGAGCTTCGCTGCAGTTGGAGAGGGAAAGCTCTAATGGGATGGCTCTGGAGCAAGCAGAGGCTCGTTTATATAGGGGGGAGAAACTAGCAGCAGGGGTCAAGATCTATCCACATGAGGTCTCGTAACGAGGAAAAATAGAATGCGTCGAAAAACTGTAGGATTGCGAAGAGGAAGGATCTAGAAGACACGAGAGAGTTGACGGGACATAGGTGGGGCCGGTCGGACCCACATGTTGGGGTCACGGGGTGATTTTTCTCGTGGTGGTTTCTAACTCCTGTCTAATCCCGAAAAGTATATTTTCACGTTACAAAACGTTACGGAGGATGACAGTGGTGTAAATCTATGGTAAGATCAGAAAATCTACCTCATCCAAATCCTTCGATGGTTTTTCAGGTTCTAAAAAGATCTTGAGACAGTGGCCATTTACCTTAAATAACATACCTTCATCATTTTGAAGTGTTACAGCTCCATGCAACGAAGTGCTTATCACCTTGAATGGTCCTTCCCATTTGCTCCGAAGTTTTCCATGCCCGAATAATTTAACCCTAGAATTAAAAAGTAATACCTTATCTCCGGGGGTGAACTCCTTCTTAATCCTCTTGTCATGCCATCTTTTTGTTCTCTCCTTATAAATCTTGGAATTATGATATGCTTTTTCACGCCATTCATCAAGCTCTGAGAGTTGCATCTTTCTCTTAGTTCCTATGGCTTCAAAGTCCATGTTCCATCGCTTGATAGCCCAGTGAGCTTTGAATTCTAGCTCAACAGGTAGATGACAGGTCTTCACATAGACAAATTGATATGGTGACATCCCAATTGGTGTTTTATAGACCATTCTGTAAGCCCCTAATGCATCAGGTAATCGATCTTTCCATGTAGTTCCCATCTCGTTGACCGTCTTTTGCAGAATGTTCTTAATTTGTTTATTTAATGTTTCTGCCTGGCCACTTGTCTGAGGGTGATACGGAGTAGCGACATTGTGACAGATCCCATGCCTTGACAAGTAATTGTGAAAATTCTTGTCAGTGAATTGAGTTCCTCCATCACTAATCGCCATCCTTAGAACTCCAAATCTTGAAAATATTATCTCTTCAAACATCCTTTTGGAGTGTTTTGCATCAACAGTTCTGCATGGAATGGCTTCAACCCACATAGAGACATAGTCAACTACCACCAAGATATATTCTCAGTGCTTTGACTTTGGAAACGGTCCCATGTAATCAATTCCCTAGACATCGAAGAGCTCGATCTGGAGGTTGGTGGTGAGTGGCATGGCATCTCTTGAATTAATATTCCCGTGCCTCTAACATGCTCCACACCTCCTGATGAAGTCCTTTGTGTCTTCATACATGGTTAGCCAAAAGAATCCACTTTGGCAGATCTTAGAATAAGTGCGGAATGCACCATAATGCCCTCCATATGGTGATGAGTGGCATCGTTCTATGATCTTGATGCCTTCTTCTATCGGTACACACCTTCTAAGCAGGCCATCAAAGCAAACTCTGAAGAGGTATGGTTCATCCCATATGTGGACATGACTTTCATAGATAAGCTTCCGTTTGTTCCCCCTGGTGGTACATAACCTACAACCATAAAGTTAACAATATTTGCGTACCAGGGGTTAGATTTTGTGACCTTGAAGAGCATGTCGTCCTACAGCAAATCATTGATGGGTAGTTTCTGTGAATTCTCAAACTGCATTCTAGACAAGTGATTGGCAACAGAGTTTTCTACTCCCTTTTTATCTTTTATTTCTAAGCCAAATTCTTGGAGTAACAAAATCCATCTTATCAATCTAGGTTTATCATCTTTCTTAGCGAGCAAGTATTTTAAAGCAGCATGATTAGTATAAACAATCACCTTAGCTCCTACTAAGTAAGATCTAAACTTATCAATAGCAAAAACAACAGCCAGGAGTTCTTTTTCAGTTGTTGCATAATTAAGTTATGGTCCTATCAGAGTTTTGCTAGCATAAGCAATTGCATGATGCTTCTTATCTTTAGTTTGTCCCAAAACTGCCTCCACAGCATAATCACTAGCATCACACATAATTTCAAAAGGTAGCGACCAATCAGGGGGTTGAATGATTGGTGCAGAGATGAGTGCTTTCTTAAGAATGTTAAAAGATTTCAAACATGCATCATCAAATTCAAAGGGAACATCCTTGGCCAAAAGATTAGTAAGTGGTCTAGCAATATGTGAAAAATCTTTTATAAAGCGGCGGTAAAAACTAGCATGGCCAAGGAAACTACAGATCCCTCTGATATTTACGAGAGGAGGTAACTATTCAATTACTTTAATTTTAGCTCTATCTACCTCTATCCCTCTTTCGGACACCAAGTGTCCTAGCACTATTCCTTCTCTAACCATAAAATGATATTTTTCCCAATTAAGGACTAAGTGCTTTTCTTCACATCTTTGCAAAACCTTGTCTAAATTTTCAAGACAATCATCAAAAGTTTTTCCATAAACAGAAAAGTCATCCATGAAAACTTCCATGATTTCTTCAATCATATCAGAAAATATAGACATCATGCATCTTTGAAAAGAAGCTGGAGCATTACATAATCCAAAAGACATTCTATGATAAGCATAAGTTCCATATGGACATGTAAAGGTGGTTTTGATTTGGTCATCTAGATGGATCGGTATCTGATGATAACCTGAATACCCATCAAGGAAACAGAAAAAGAGTGGTTCGCCAGTCGCTCTAACATTTCATCAATGAAGGGCAATGGAAAGTGATCATTCTTTGTTGCCTTGTTAAGTTTTCAATAATCTATGCACTTCCACCATCCAGTGATGGTTCTTTGGGGGATTAATTCATTCTTTTTCATTTTTAACAACAGTCATGCCTCCCTTTTTAGGCACAACCTGAACAGGGCTTACCCACTCACTATGTGGCATAGGATAGATAATTTCGGCGTGCAAGAGTTTTAAAACCTCTTTCTTAACAACCTCTCTCATCGCATTATTAAGCCTATGCTAGGGCTCCCTAGAAGGTATAAAGTTTGGATCTATAGGGATGCGATGGGTGCAAAGAGTAGGGCTAATTCCCTTTAGGTCTTGGAGCGAGTAGCCAAAGGCAGAATGATGCTTTTCTAAGACAGTTAGCAAGCATAGGGATTCTTTCTGAGAGAGTTTATCACCTATGATCATAGGAGAATCCTAATCATATTAAGAAAAGCATATCTAAGACCAGAAGGCAGGGGTTTAAGCTCAATGGTGGGCTTAGGTGGTTCCAGCAATTCATCTAAAGGCTCAGATTCCATTGGATTTTCATCTTCCTCCTCGATGAATAACTGGGCATCATCTTCAAGGTTGGGTTCGATCAAATAATCAAGAGATGCAACCTTAACCTCTTCCCTTGGGTCTTCCTCGGGAATTAGCTCACTCTCAGCATTTAGAGAATGAATAATGGGTATAGAAAGTTTAAAGTTTTTCCCAAGTCTTATATTCAACTTCTCCGTTTGGCCTTCTTGGATTCCAATTGGCTGTCCTATCAACAGGTCAAACTCCATATATCAAAGATATAAAAGCTTAGATGAACCTTGGTTCCTTTTACCTGGATAGGAAGGACATACAAAATTTCCAAACTAGGGAGAATGTGTCCTGAAAGACCTTTCAATAACTTTGCTATGGGGGTTAATGGCATGTGTTCCAATAAATCAAGAACAAAAGATGCAGACATGATATTAATACCCACAACTGGATTGTAAAGAGCATCGAAAGGAGCTTTATTAATTTGGCAACGAATGAAAATAGAAGGTGAATCTAAGTGAATCGCATCAGAGGAAAGCTCTGATTCTTCTAACTATTCATTGCTTATAATAGATACTAGCTCTTTCGTAGTCTTTTTAAGGAAAGCTTCCTCTATAGGATCTGAAGATTCTTCATGAAATGATGATTTCCTAGACTTCTGGCGTCTCCTCATAGTATGGTAATTTAAGGTGTTTCCATATTCATCAAAAAGTTCATCCTCGAATTCCAGCATAAAATCTAAAATCGGAGTTTCCTCCTTTTTCGGTGGTTCAGGATTTGGGACAGCTGAAGTTGGTGATGGGTCTGGTAAAGATTCGGGTGCAGCTATCTGGGATTCTTCCTCTAATGGCTTGTCTTCTTCTTCCTTAGGGATGTTCTCTAAAATTTTTGTAAGAATGCTTCTCCCTGCATTTGCGGAGACATGCAAGAACAAGCCTCCTGAGGCCATATTAAGAAGTATTGAGGATAACCTATCAAGACCCATATAAAAGTATTGAAGAATAATAGGGTCTTGAATGGCAATGTTAGGGCCAGTATTGATAAGAGTATAAAAGTGTTCACATGCCATGCCTAGAGATTCTTTTTCTTTTGTTTAAAAGATAGAACCTCTGAACGAAGTTTGAATGCCCTAGAGATGGGAAAGAATTGCAAGCAAAAGCTAGAACATAGGGCTCCCCAATCTCCTTGTCTACTCCCTATAGTGAGATTGTACCAACGTTTAGCTTTTCCCATCAAGCAGAAAGGAAAAAGCTTCCATCATAAGGTTTCATCTAATATGCCCACAATGCGCAAGCACGCACAGGTCTACTCAAACTCATTTAGGTGGAAATAGGGGTTTTCATCATTTTCGCCCGAAAAGGGTTGATCCTGAACCATATTAACTAAACACGAGCATAGCTCATAGTTAGGTGTTAGGATAGGCATTGAAGACTCTTTTGGCTGTAGGCTTGTGCTCGTGGGTGCACCATATTGGTAAATAGGGGTGAATTATAGATCCATGGTAAAAAGAATAAAAGGAAAGATAAAAGTATAATACAAGGATAAGCTTGGTTCGAAGTTAACTCAGCAACCGTTCCTCGGCAACGGCGCCACAAATGCTTGTTGGTATAAATTGATGCACACAGAATAATCCACAAGCGCACGGATATTATACCGATGTAGCACTTCACCGAGAGTAACCCAGTTTTATATCAAACCCAAAGAAACAGGTGTGAGAATAACCAAATCTAACTTATCCCAACTTCACAATCAAGGCTAGATAATAGGAGCATAGAGGAGACTACTAAGGTCTTCTAGTTCTAACTTTGGTAAGCTTTGTCTTCTATTGTTCAATTCTGGGGATAATACTAGAGAAAACACAAATAGAGTATGTTTTCTATAGCAATACTATCCTGCTAGTCCTATTAACGGGAGGTGGACTACAGAGGATTCAATGAGGCTATAAAAGTCACCCTCGCGAGCTACCACCGATCTGAAAATAGGGTACATCTACGAATAACCGAGTCTAAGTACTACTCTTACACTACGAATACTACTTTAACCTAGGAGCTACAATGATTAAAGTACTCAAAAGAGAGTCACAAACCTAAAGAATAATATGAACAAGATGCTTACTTGAATTAGAAGTCGATTACTAGAGAAATCTCAGAAGCAAGCTCAAGAAGGACTTGATTTTGCTAGGTACAAGCCTTAGAGAGAGCACCGACAGGCCAGGACTCCTCTAGAACTCTTCCCTCACACTCTATCTCTCTATGTCTAGAACTAGACTAGATCCTATGGAGGACTAATCTTCTCTTGATTGCTAGCTCTGATCCTGGTGGACATATGAATTAGGGTTCCTGGCTTCTCAACTCTTAGGATCAAATGAGCATTATGCCTAGGGAAGAGGCAGGGGCTGGATTATATAGCCCTGAGGGTCCAATGTGAGCCCTTGGATCAAACCGACTTAAGCAACAGCCTAGATGCATCCTCAAAGGCAGTGGGAAACCGACGTAGGAAGCTGGCTAACAGGTGGGCCCACCAGAGGCCGAGCGTGTAACACCTCGAGTGTTAGTCACAAGTTAAGCAGTCGAAATTGGAAGTAAGTAGGATATATCAAGCAATGATTATGATCTCTAGTTCATAATTTTGAAATGATGATGAAGGTGTTGTGGTCCAAACTATGAAATTGAGTCCCAACTTGAACTTGGACAACACACCTTTGCTTACATGTAGACCCTTGTTAAGATTTCGCAAGAGTAATGTTAAACATGCTTGTTTCATGTACATTACATCAACATGCATCCATCTTGACTAGTGAAAAAGTTTCTTGAAGTTTGGAGCCAAGAAGTCACATGAAATGATAAGTTATAACGTTGATTGAATTGCTTTATTAAGAAAATGGGAATATGAGATGTCGACCAAACCTTGCTACCTTGCCCAAATGACTCTAATTGAAATCTACAACAAAAGTCATGAAGGGTTCGTGTTGAGAAAATATGAAGAAAATGATTCAATTGGTCAAAAACCCTAATTCTAGGGTTTAATGAGGTGCTACTTTGACCAAAATGAAGTAATGGTTTATGTACCAGATATGAAGTTTGACCTTTAATAAAAGTTGAAGTTTGAGTGGAGTGCAACAAACTTTATTTTTGGACTAAGACCTGATTCAACTTCTAAATATCTCATATAGTGGTCTCAAATTTAAATACAGTGCTGTTTTGACCCCTCTGAAATTTTTCTAAGTCCTCAATCAGTAGCAGCGTGATGGCAAGTTTGTGACATTTTATCTTCCAAATTTATATGGCAGCTCAAGTGGGTTCCTTACTATGAGTTGAAGTACACTTTGTGTTGGAAACAATAAAATAAGTTTCATCACTTTTGGAGCACGTTTGGACCGTTAAAATCAGTTCCCAAAACTGCTAGTTTTCACTGAACTTCGTGGATTTAAACTGAATGTCTGAATCGTGATTTCAGTTTCAAGTACTAATCTTTGGAGCCCCGGATCTCTTCAACCATGCAGAATCTGGCCTCGCGCTCTTAAGTAAAGTTGTTCATATCATGTAGCTCTACCAATTTTACCACAGTGCCTTGAGTTGATCTTGCTTGGATTAGGAGATAGAGAGGGGAGAAGTTGGAGGTTTCAGTCGGGCAATGGTGCCTAAAGCTGTCAATAGGGGTGAACGTGGCCGACCGGCAGCAGCGCTTCGCTGCCGCGTGCCTCGCGCGCTCGCCTGCATGTACACCACCTCGCCCCCTGCTCGAGAAAATGGAGACCTGGCGCCCTCAGCTCTCTCTCTCTCTTTCTCTCTCTCGCTCGCTCGCTCGCTCGCTCACTCGCTCCTCCTCCCTCGCCCTCTGTGCCACACGCGTGCGCCAGAGCACGCCCGCCATGGTCGACTTCCAAGCTGAGCTCTGTAGCATCGTGTCCGACTGCTCGCGCTCACCTCCATCCAAGTGGAAGCGTGCCCCAGCAGCCCCACATCCACAGCACGCGTCTGCCAGCCGCTTTCTCCACTGCAACGCCGCCATCCATAGGCGCAGGTATGTCTGGGTTTATGTTAGGAATAACTCCCCAGGTGATTGGAATCGATTCGAGTCGCCGTCTCTCCAGGATAGTGAGAACTTGACTGAGCAGCGGCAATATAGCATTAATTAATGGAATTTGATGGTTATGATGAATATGGAAATGTTACACCAGCTATGGTTACTATTGCATGTTACTAAATAATATTCCACATGTTTGGCACAGGTTAGTTGCTAATCTAGATACAAATAGCTATAATTAACTTGGTTACTGAATTATAAAATATATAGCTCAACTAGTGGCTTTTATGCAAATTTTTGTCAAGCTAACTCCACCTATAAAGCCTTGCATACTCCTTGGTGTCACTTTATTTCTGGTTTATGACGAGTAAGTCTAGCAGAGTACATTCGAGTACTCAGGGTTTATCCTACCATGTTGCAGGTGAAGTTCTCGGCCTGCTGAAGATGGTGGCTAACCACCAGTGGGCTCGGTAACTCTATATTTATTTCTCATCTATATGCTTTTATCAGAGGATGTCACTTATGATAGCAATGTATTTGGAACTTATATTAATGTAATCATTTGAAAGCTATGTTGTTTTCCTTTAACCGGTTTTGAAACCCAAACTTGTACTATTATTTATGAACCCATTTGTAATATTATTTCCGCTACAACCCTGTGTATGTGATGTGTATTTGCTTAATCATGTGATCTTGGTTATGATGTTGATTTACCGAGGTCCTTCGTGACACTCGGCGGACTACCAGGTTTATATAGGTGAAAGTATGCGCGTGTCAACGTATTTAATGGGTACAGCCGTACTTGATCTTGTATAAATTGGGTGGTTCTATCACAGGATGGCCTGACAGTGGGGCCGGGCGGCCCCACATGTCAGCCACTCGGGCTCCACTTCGGTGACGTGGTTTCTGGATCCTTCTAAAGTCTTCCCATGCAGGTACCGCATTGGGATTCCGTATTTTCCTTTGACGATTAGGTCCTCCTTGGCGGTTTTCTGATTAAATCTGGTTGGAAACACAGATTCACCAAAACTCATAGAATTTGTTAGTTTAAACCCCTAAGTCTACTTTAGTGATTCATTTATACCCTTATGCATGTTTAATTGATGGATAAAATATGTATGATAACTACCGTCAACACACCGCGTGTGTGTTGGTGCCTCTGCTGGCGGCTAGCGCGCGCTCACTAGCTAGCTAGTTCACCTCACCCGTTAAGCGTGTGAATTGTTCCAAGGTTGATGTGGGATGGATTGGGTTGGGTCCCTTTTTTTGCCTGTTTGGTTTGGAGAATAGGTGAGTTGGGTTCATCCCCAGAGGGAATATTCCTCGTAGGTTCGGGTTTGTTCGATTCCTCCAAATTGGAGAAATCAATTGAACCCACTTCCGTGCATCCATGTGCGAGTAGAGGTAGGCTGCGCAGCAGCCAGCGGCGGTCCACGTGCAGCACCGGCGGCGGCCACGCGGGATGGTAGGCCATGTTGTGGCGGTGGGCTGCGCGAGCACAGAGGAGCTAAAGGCTAGCGGCTTCACTGCGCTAAGGAGCAGCGACGGCAGCCTCGAGGACACGGAGCGACGGCCTTGGCTGCGCGGAGGAGATGAGACGGTAGTCACATGGGCATGGAGGAGCAATGTCGTCGGCTGCGCTAGCACGAAGGAGCTATGGTGAGCGGCCTTACGGCGCAGAGTAGCAGCGATCGTGGTTGCATGGTTGCAAACAAGCGGTAACATGCGGGCACGAGCAGCGGACGTAAGGAAGAAGGACCCAAAGAATAATATATGGGACCCGCATGTCAGATGTTCAACCCATCTCAACCCAGCACTACAACAAAAAAGATGAACTTAACCCCTTAACCAAATAACAAATAAGAAATGCGAATGACCTGTGGTCCAGTGGTAGGGCAGTACAGTGGGACGTTACCCATTGTGGGATGCTACCCATTATGGTTCAAACCCTGGTGTCGCACCTATTTTCTGAATATTTTCTAGAAAATACAGGGTACACACATGCGTGTGTGTTCGGTGGTACTACGCATTTTCCGCGCACCGGAGGTTAGAGAGCGTCTCAATCCCTTCTTTACGTGCATACGGACGCGTACGTGCGTGATTCAATCCATCATCCCTTGTGATCCCAAGGTCAGACACACGCTAAAAGTCGTTGGTGTCGGACTGCCCAACCGACAACCGTCACGACATGGCACACGTTTTCTCCACAGGCCCAAATGCCACGATGAAACAAACGGCTGAACGAGCCAAAAGAAATGAAACTTCACGTCGTTACCAAGCACCGCCAGTCCGGTGCACAAAAACTAAGGATGGCAACGGGTATATACCCGTCGGGTATCGTCGGAACGTTCTCTTCCCCGCTACGGAGAATTCATCCCGTCCCCATCCCCATTAACTGTCTCGGGTATTGATTCTTGCCCATCCCCGTACCCGTCGGGTATCGGTCGGGTAACAGATACCCGACGGGTACTGCATATCCGATAAACAAGGACACTTGGGGTCGCAGCTTTGCAATCGGAGACGTTTCTTCTTCACCCGGGTATAAGTGTCGGAGTCTCGGAGATGCCGAGGAGAAGGAGCGAGGTTGCGAGGACGACGAGCAAAGGTGGCAGAGAGACCGAACTGAGGAAGCGAGGGGCACGAGCGCTCGTGAGATAGGCATGCTTGTGCTGTTGGCGGATATGGTGAGGAAAAATTGAACAAGGGTTCCTAGAACACACAAATTATATATATGATTGTTCAGATTTGGACCAAAATATCTATGTTGAGCTTCTTTGGGCCTAATACTCGCATGACAGCTCAAATAGTCGGGTTCCCCAACGGGTAACGGGGACGGGTAAACAGGGAACGTTCCCGTACCCGCTATACCCGTCGGGTATGGATTCTTGCCCATTTAGATCCCCGCGGGTAAAGATATGATCCCATCCCCGTCCCCTAATGGATCAAATACCCGTCGGGTATCGGGTATCGGGTCCCCGTTGCCATCCTTAACAAAAACAGCAATCGCCCAGAGGGGACAACTCGCGCCCACAGCATCTTACCGGCGTCAAATCCCACCGGCCCAACCCAACCCAACCCAACCCAACCCAACCCAACCCGTCAGCAAAAACCGTCGGCCCAAACGCGCCTTCCAGGCAGACCCGCTCGCGACCCTATAAAAAACCAGGACGATACCATCTCACCAACCAAAGCCCAGAGCAGAGCAAAACTCTTACACCAACACATCCCAACAACACCGAGAGAATCCGAAAATTAGCGTAGAGATCCTAGACGGGAGCACGGTGCAGAGCTTCGTGGAGGATGAGGGCGCCTTCAACTCCTCGGTGGACGGCCGGTTCGCGGCGCTGGACGCCGACCACGACGGCCTGCTCACCTACGCCGAGATGGCCGGGGAGCTCATGAGCCTGCGCGTGCTGGAGAATGGCATGTTGTATGGCCTGATTTCAGTTCAGACTCAAGACAAAACTACGTGATGGCAAGAAGCAGAGTTGATTAGTACTATGATCAAATACAGTTAAATCTGGGTAGGGCTATATATTCGGAGAATAATTTGAAGTTTAATTAAAGCTGTACTCCGTAGTTCACAAAATTATACCCCGTAGCAACAGCAGAGTGTGGAAAGTAACTGTACATACAGAGAGCATTTCCAATAGTTCGTTACTACTGCAGTCAGCCAGCCGCTCTGCAAGGCAGCAGAGCGCGGAGCTGCACACTTTGTTTGTTCGTCTGTCTGCCCGCTCGTCGTCGCCGGCCGGCCGGCCTTTGCGCTGTCGTCCCTTGCATTGTTCTCAGATCCTGGACGAGATGAGAGGCGTGGAATTCGACAGGTACGCCGCCGCGGCCGCCACGCCGCTGCCGAGCTTCACAGGGTACCCCACGTCCTTGAGCACCATCTCCACGCCGCTCAGGCATCCCAGCAGTTGCAGCTGTTACAGTGATTGATTAATTATTTGCCAATGTTGCAAATTGCAGTGCACGGCTAGGATAGTACGTACCTCGTTGAGGTTGCCGAGATGGCCGATCCTGAAGACCTTCCCGGCGACCTTGTTAAGGCCGAGGCCGAGGCTGAGGTTGTACCGCTTCCACGCGTGCTTGACGATCTCGGCGCTGTCGATGTATGGCGGCACGACGACGGCAGTGACGGTGTCGCTGAAACACTCCTCCTTCTGGCAGCAGTTCTTGAGCCCCCACGCCTCCACGGCGAACCTGCATTTCACATTCATGCAATGAATCAATCCGATCCATGGCCATGAGTCGAGCACCTGGTGGGCATGCAAGGAAACTCCACCATACCTCGTGGCTGTTCCAAGGCGGTTGTGCCTCTTGATGACATTGTCGAGCCCTTCCTCGAAGATGAGGTCGAGCGCGGTGCGGAGTCCGTACAGGAGCTGGATGGAGGGCGTGTACGGCCAGTACGTGCCCATCTCGTAGAACCTGAGGTAGTCCTTCCAGTCAAAGAACACGCGCACGGACTTCGCCGTCTTGCTGGCCTCCAGCGCCTTGGGGCTAGCGCACACGATGCCCATCCCGGTCGGCATCGACAGCGCCTTCTGCGAGCCGGTGAGCGCGACGTCCACGCCCCACTCGTCCATGCGGAAGTCCACCGCGCAGATGGACGACACGCCGTCCACCAGCAGCAGCGCCGGGTGCGCGTACGCGTCCAGCAGCCTGCGCACGGCCGCGAGGTCGTTGGTGACGCCCGTGGCGGTCTCGTTGTGCACGATGGCCACGGCCTTGATGGTGTGGAGGGTGTCATTGCGGAGCTTCCGCTCCAGCGCGGCGAGGTCGGCGCCGTGGCCCCAGTCGCTCT
The DNA here is from genome assembly GCF_019320115.1 of Miscanthus floridulus. Lineage (NCBI taxonomy): Eukaryota > Viridiplantae > Streptophyta > Magnoliopsida > Poales > Poaceae > Miscanthus > Miscanthus floridulus. Next base: position 78,869,211 of record NC_089587.1, read on the forward strand.
CCACCACGTCCACGTCGAAGCCCAGGCGCTGCTGCTGGTCGATCCACAGCAGGCTGAACTGCCCGATGAGGAACGAGACGATGCGGTCCCCCGGGGACAGCGTGTTGGTCAGCGCGCTCTCCCACGCGCCCGTGCCCGTCGTCGGGATCAGGAAGGGCGTGCCCGTGGTCGTCTTGAAGATCTTCTTCACGTCCTCGAGGAGGATCTTGGTGAGCGCCGGGATTGCCGGCGAGCGGTAGTCCTCGTTCTGCCGGTTCATGGCGCGGATCACCGGGTCCGGGATGTTCACGGGACCCGGCACGAACAGGTGGTTCCGCCCGGGGCCATACACGTAGTCCGCCATCGTAGCTTAGCTTGCTGCAGCACTGGTGCAGGGAGACGAGTCAGTCGGTCAGTCAAGCTCAATTCTCTTTTTTTCACGACCATGCTTAGCAAGTATATATCATTAAGAAGAAAATGGAGTTGTTACATATGTAAACGCCAGTGGGCCTACAATGGTCAAGCTCAATTCTCAAGCAGCAGCCCTGCTGACGTGTTTTTTTTTTTTTTGGCTAATACAAAATTGCAAGCTTGCGTGGGCTTGCCAATGGGCCTGGATCGATACAGGCCGGCCCGCTATTAGCTCTACAGAAGTCGTTAGTTTTGTCTCGAACTGTTATGTAGCAATCCATGTTTTTCACCCTTCTGATTCTGATCTGAATTGTGCTTGCGTGTACAGCCTGCTAGCTACTTGTTTCCTAATTTACTTGTGCAATGGCAATGACTTAAACACTGACATAGTATGCACTATAATACTTTTTTATCCAAGGCAAGCAACAGATAAGATCTTTTTCCAGTCATGTGCGAGTTTTTCAGCATAGCAGTGCACTGAACTTGGCAACCAAACCTATACTTATCCTTACGCCTTGAGGCTACATGTCAGTGAACCACGCAAACACTTGGCACTACATGTCTATGACAAATATTCAGATACATACAAGTTCGATCAACATATATAAGAAAAAAAATAAAGACAATATTCAGAGATGTACAGGCCAGCCGCCAGCGCAACCATCTAATAAAACAACGAGAACAATTTCTCGCGTAATTCAATTCATGCTAGCTACTCCGTACGTAGACAGACCGCATCATCATCATCATGGTCGATGACAAATCCAAACGGAAACAAGATTGCAGTGGATCGGGGACGGAGACGGAGACCAAGACAAGCGCGTACCTGTGCTGCCGTCGCCTGCTCCCCTGTGCGGACAGGAGTGAGGAAGAGGAAGCTGGGGGAAGGAAGCCGAGGCGCTCACGTATCGTATGTCAAATACGGGGAGGCTGGCGGGAGGATAGGATGACAACGACGGCTATATAGGATAGGAGCCAATGCCATCCCGCGTGGCAGATAAGCCACATCCTGGAGGGAGAGGCCCTCAGAGCCTCCTGGACTGGAGCGGAGTGGAGTGGCTTGCGACGCTCCTCCAACTTCTGTGGACGACGAGGCGCTGCCGCCAATTCCGGCCCTAATATCCTAGCTCCCATCCAACACTCAACTGACGGCTTCAAGTGCACAGAGATACTCGTATTTTGACAGAGCTCGGCGCTTCTCGTATAAAGATTCAGTTCAGGTTCGTCAGTCCTTTTCCCCCAAAAAAAACGTGTGTGATGTCCAGGAATCCTGCAAAGTTCTGCGAAATGCAGTCGGCAATAGGCGAAGCTGTTGGTGCTCCCGGTGCGAGATTAACTGACATTGTAACTAGGGGTGAAAATGGTACGGATATTTTCCGACCGTATCCGAGACCGAATCCGTTTAGTGGAGTTCAGATCTGTCTGTATCTGAGTCCGGATATTCAATATCCAATACCATATCTGTATCCGAATAATCAAATCGCATATTTATGATGTCGATATCCAATCGTATCATATCCGTCAAGGTTGACAATATCCGTATTCGAATCCGAATTCGGACAGAAATATGAAAACAAATGTAATATCAGTTATATCCGTTCGTATTGCCGTATCTCGTCTCCTCCGGTGGGTGCCAATCTGCAGGCCAGAGGCGCCGACGCGGCCACGTCACGCCCCCGCGCGGGAAAAGTTATCCCTTCCGCTTGGCTCCCGGTGTCCGTGGAAATCCAGCACGATTTTTTTGCCCTTCCTTCTTCTGCGTCCCCTCCTCGTCATCTTCTTTGAATTAAATCATTAATTAAACGCTAGTGGAGAAAAGAAACCCAAGAGAGAGACCATGGTGTTACCTGGAATGGTTGTAACCGTTGAAACTCTACTTCTACCTAATGAAACACTTGTCACGAGGACACGTTCGCAAAAAAAAGGAGGGACCATGGTGAAGGCCGGACATCACATTCGGCAGCCAACAAGGATCCACATTGGCAAAGCTTTGGAGATGCAAGGTCCCCCATCCCCCGAATAAGGTCAGGGTTTTCTGGTGGACAGTTTCCCATGATTTCGTTCGTTGCCAAGCAAACCTCCAACGCATACGTATAGAGCTAATAGGGACGTGTGGTTTTGGTGGGATGGAGGACGAAACTACATATCACGCCCTCACACGGTGTACTTATGCTGTCTGCTTCTGAGATAAGCTTAGGACCTTCACGGGCATCAATCTTCCCCGGCTATGTCAAAGATCCTGGACAAGGGACTTGTTAGAGAATTCCTATTGCAAGGAGGAAGATAGAGGTGTAATACTATTCGGCATGTGGTAGTTTCGTGGCTTAGCGGAAATGATCGCCGGCATGGCAAGACACCAATCGACCTGGGAGCAGCGGTGGAATGGGCACTGGAGGCCTTTTTTCAACTCTTTACCACCAACCAAAGTAGCATTGACAGCGGGATTCAGCAAACTGCACGATGGACACGGCCGGAGCAAGGTACTCTGAAGATTTATCCGGATGATGCCTTCCTGCATGAGACATGCACGGGAGCGACCGGGGCTGTGGTGCGTGGCATATTAGCAAAGATGGCAATTTCCTGACGACGTCAGTTAGATGGATCAACTCGGTAGGCTCAGCCATACTGACGGAAGTGGAGGCGCTCAAGGATGGCATTCGGTTAATCCCGGGGGGGACACCAGAGAACATATCGTAGTTGAGACTGATTCGCTGGAGTTAGCCTTGTTATGGAAGAACATAGGGAAAACATCGTTCAAAAGTCACTGTAATCATTGACGACGTCGATGAGCTGGTGCCGGCCTTCACTTCCATCAGAGTTCTTTGTGCTCAATATGCACCGGCTTCTACGCAGAACTTTATTTGGTTTACCTCCCCTAGCTTCTTGCAACATTGTCTGCATGCAGTCTGATTCTAATGACTCTATATAAGCAATGAAGCGTCCCCCACAAAAAGAAAATGAATTTTATGCACACACTTTTTCCGAGGATACACACACACTAACGGACAAAATGAAATTCAACGAATTGGGAGAGAAATTGAAATAGAAAAATTGACGGGGGAGGTGATAGCTAGTGCGGGCGAGCTGTACCGAGGGATCAGGTGAAGAGCACGGGGTTGGAAGTATCCCACGTTGCCTCTTTGTCTGCTCTGCCAGCCTGCCTCAGCTCCAATCAAGCCAAATATACTATCCACACTACACGCTGCATACACTTGAGTCCTCTTCTTTCTTGTGCCAAGGACCACGACCAAGAGACCGTGATGTTTCAGAGTTTGTACACCAGGAGTCAGGAGTCACGAGTCACTCATCACTTTCGGTCTTACAAATATCTCGGCTCAATACGCATCAATTTGGGCCGCAGTGACTCGAGAGATCGATTTATTAGGCTTCTCACCCGCCCTGCCGTAGGTAGAAATGCTATAGCCTACTATAGTCTACAATGACTTGACTTTTTAAGGTTTGTCTCGAAGAAAAAGTCATTTTTACTTTTAGCTTCCTGACCATCGCCATAATCTGATTTTCTTCCTCGAAGCATCTTACTGTTGAACTCTCGACCCGTTCAAATAACCTCTCTGCCTTGGTTTGAGTGGTTTTGAAAACGGTTTTTGTCATTTTAGTTAAAAAACAGATAAATATCGATGAGGTTTTTAAACCACAGAAAATGTCTCTAGGTTTCTAAAAATTTTGATAAACATTCTAGAGATATGATGAATCTGAATAAAATGTTTAGAACTCGTGAACATATCTCTAGAAGCTTTCAAAAATTAGGTTTAGCTCTAGAAAAATTAAGAAAATATCTAGAAAAAACTAAAAAAATTCCCGCACGTTTTAATAAATGTATTGATGATAAAAAAAAAGAGATACAACCAGCATGGATGCAACATATAGTATTCCTAAAAGCATTCATGTTGGTTATGTATATGTTGTAGAAATTTCTCAAAACAAGTTGCGCATCATTTATAATGTTTTCATAATTTTATAGATCTTTTTGGATATTTTTACTATTTTCGTAGAGGTAAACCTAATTTTTGGAAGATTGTAGAAATATTTGCACAAGCTATAAATATTTAATTGCGATTTTCATATTCCAATATATCTCTACATTTTTCCTAGAAACTTTAGAAGCTCAGAGATATTTTTAAGTTTAAAAACCTTATCAAGTATTTACCACATTCTTTTTAACTGACAAAGATATAACTACCTTCAACCAGGGCAAGGAAATACAGTTTGGGGAGATATTGTTATCACGAACAGGGTCTCTGGGTTGAGAAGTTTATCATGAACAAATTATGTAAAAAATTTTGTATAAACTTTTTGAAAGACATTGAACAACAAAAGTTATGCGTATAAGGTATGTTGTAAAAACATATTATATAAAATTTTAGCTAGAAAGTTTATAATGAGATATTGTTGTGATAAGATTGTCAGCCGACGGCTATAAACAAAAATTGGGTTTCGAATATCACATAGAAAAAACGATAAGTTATCTATAAAATTACTAAAAATACATTGAAAAAGTTATGATCAATTTTGTTCCGCAAAAAATGTTATACACAAAGTTAAGTATAGCTTTGTAACTTTTTTTTAAAAAAAATGGAAAGTTGCAGAAAGATTTTTTTTGCAAAGTGAAAGTTATGGAGGTTGTCTGATGGTTCGTTGGTAGTTCGTTGATTAATAAATTTGGTGTGATAATATCGCCATATAGGAGTATATGTGTTTTATTTGTTGTAACCCACGAATATATTTTTTAATGTATATGTAACGGGCAAAATGAATCAAGCATGACTGGGAGAAAATCATTAGGGAATTGAAAGGAAAAAAAAACGCTGGGGACGTGGTAGCTAGCTAGGCCGGGTGGGGGTGATGGGGTTGTAAAGAGGGATCGGATGAGAGCACGAGCACGGGGTTAGAAGCATCTTTGCTGTTTGTTGTCTGCTCTACGCCGAGCAAAATACGTATGTGTACGCCGTACGCGCTGAATACAGCTCGGTATTCTTCTGCGCGACTTGGATATTTCAAACTCGGAGCAGACAGCAGAGCAGGTCTCTTCCATCCACTGATCTCTTTGAGCCTTATTCGGCCCAGTAATATAATGGGCGGCATCTCGCGATCGCGAGCAGGGCGGGCTCATTTCTCAAGAATGAATCTGGGCCTAGACTGCCGGAGCATCAGTTTGGGCTTCTAATCCGGCCCGTACCACGGTGAGTCTGACGACTCTCCGGTTGGTCTGTCTTTGCTAGAGAAAATGTGGGCCAGCCCATCATCCTAGCGTCGTTGGAAGCCGAACAACCAAGGAACGACGAGTGCTGGGGGGAAAAAACAAACAAACTTGGATCCTACTATGAAAACACAGCTAACTTAAGTGGGAGCGACTCGAGTTACTACCGACAGATAAGCCTGAATCAGCGGTTCTAAATCAGATCACCTGTGAGTCCCTCAATTTCTTTTCTCCTAATAAACTGAAAAAAGACTCTAGACTCGTCCAGTTGTATCGACTCACATCTGCCGAGTACGGCCGCAGTACTCGTAACTTTGTTGGAGTAACGCAATGCAATAGGCCAATAGCCCTGCTGCTCCTACGGGCAACCTAGCAGAGGCAGACAGGCAGTTGATGTGGCTTTTAATGGACGGCAAGCTCTCCCAGATGTGGCATGCGGACCGGCTCAGCTCAGCACCCATGAACGCGGCGAGAGCCCTTTGTACTACGTACAAACACAGAAAAAGGGCGAGATCCTTTGCAGGCCTCTCCCTCTGATCCCTACAGGCTGCCACAGACTCCGTGTTGGCCAACCACGACACGGAGAGGAGGCAAGGACAACCCAATTGTCCATGGTCGTCGGCGTCCTGCTGCGAGAAACAGCCCGTTCGTTGGTTGGGTTGATAAGTTTGATTAGTGCTGATTTGTTGTGAGAGAAAAACACTGTTGGCTGACTGATAAGTCTTTACTTAAACCAACCAACGAAGAGGTTGAAAATCCGAAATATTTGTTTGTGGACTTGTGGTGGTGGCCGGTGGGATTGGGATGGAAACGGCCAAACGGCGCTGCGGATTGGGGCTGGGGCCTGGGGCTTCACAATGATTGCGTCGACTTGTCCGACGTCTGGGTTGAGTGTTCCGGCCTCCGGGGGCGCGGGTTGGGTCGTTTTGGCACGGATCGGGCAACTACCGCGGTGGGGCCGTGGGGGCGCGGGGTCCAGGGCGCACGAGGACCGCGCGCAGCGGGCAAAGCGGCAGGGGAGGGAGGGGTTGCCATCTGGACGGGCTCCTTCCGCTCGGTGCGGCTCTGCCGACTTGGGGAGCGGCACGGGCACGGCACATGTGTCTTGTGCGCGCGCGGTGGTGTGGCCTGCGCTTTATGCCCCGTGCTTTTCCGGTTTGGAGCTTGGACTTGGCGGCTATTCTTTAGCGTTTGGGGTTTTCTGGCTTTCAGGCTTCAGCGATGCAGCACGACACGACACTGGTGCTTCGTGGCAAATCAAATCAAATGCACCACCACAGCGTCCACAGCACAGGACATATACCCCGGCCGTCCTCCCTCCGTTCAACCGCATGCTGCGTTGGCTATTACACAGCGGAAGTCCTCGGTGGTTCTTTAGGGCGTGTTTGGAGCGCTGGCCCATCGGCCTGGCTGCGCCCTCCAGCTGCAGTGCGCGTGTTTGATGTTCGTCGGGATCTGCTTCTTCTTCGTCGCCTCATCTTCTTTTTCTCCGTTTTGCGCTTCGCGTTTCCTCCGTCAACCACCCCGAGGTGAAATCGACCCCCAATCCCCGTACTATTTGCTTTGGATGATGCTAGGGTTTTGGTATATTTGTACAAAATCCTGTCTTTGTGGCTTATCTGAACTGTTGGTGCAGGTTGATTAGTTATGCGATGTTGGATTTAGGGTTTGGCTTGAACTATTCGTTTGTTCTGACTTTAGTATGGTTTCATGCTATTTGTTTACCTATTCTTATGGTCAATGATATGTCCATTGCACTGGGAGGCATGTTCTATCTTGCAGTCATGCCTACTTTTTGTTGACTGGTTACACATCCATGTTGAGGTCAGCCAGGGTCAATTGAACTCTATTTGTCTTGAATGTTCATGCATGTAGATGGATCCCGCCCAAACCGTGAGCTGATGGCCAATCAAGCTGCTGCCTTGGTAGTTGTTATGGTGTCTTATGTTGTCACTAGGCTTAGGAGGTCCAGACCAGAACCACACCCTTTGTTGTACCATCTTAGGAGTGATGCTGAGCAGCATAGGAAGCAGACCTTGCAAGCCATTTTCAACTCCACAGATGCAGAGTGCCTATCCATGATAAGGATGACCAGAGCTCTTTTTTTTGCTCTTTGTAACCTTTTTAGAGATAGGGGCCTTGTACCTGAAAAGGCTGGGTGCACAGTTGAGGAGCAGGTAGCAATGTTCCTTCATGTTGTTGGACACAACCAAAGGTTTAGGGTAGTTCACCAGGCCTTTAGGAGATCAATTGAGACTGTCCATAGGCACTTTCACAAAGTTTTGTATGCTGTTGGTGAGCTTAGAAGTGAAATGATTAAGCCTCCTACACCTGGCATTCATCCAAAGATCCTTGGGAGCCATAGATGGAACCCTTACATGTAGGTAACTGTCGCTTTAAGTGTTAAACCATAACTCACTCTAAGTATCAACCAATGCACTTATCCCACGTGCATAATTTTTAGGACTGTATTGGTGCCATTGATGGCACCCATGTGTTGGCAAGGGTGCCTAGACACATGCAACAGGATTTTAGGGGTAGAAAATCAAACCCCACACAGAATGTGATGCCTATTGTGGACTTTGACCTCAAGTTCACATATGTACTGGCTGGCTGGCAGGGCTCAGCACGTGATGCCCTCATCCTTGCTGATGCCATTGAAAGAAATGATGGGTTCATTATGCCTGAAGGTAACTAAAACCAACTGTCCACTACACTTTTGTCCTTACCATGTCATAGACATTCACCAAGAGCATCTTTGGTGCACTTGTAGGTAAATTCTACCTTGTAGATGCAAGATATGCTTCCCGTAGTGGCTTCCTCCCTCCCTACAGGGGGTGAGGTACCATCTGTCTGAGTATGGAAGCAGAAACTACCCAACCAATGCAAGGGAATTGTTCAACCTAAGACACTCCTCACTTAGGGTCACAGTTGAGAGGGATTTTGGTGCTTTGAAGAACATGTTTCATATTTTAGACAACAAGCCATTCCACCCTTACAAGACACAAGTCAAGCTTGTTATAGCCTGTTGCATTCTTCACAACTGAATCCTAGGCTTTGGCCTTGACCAAGCTGTGCCACCAGAGGACTGGTTGCCACCAAACTAGCCTGATATCCAGCCTGTGCATGAGCTACTGTCTCAAGACTCCACTGCCATGTCCACTAGGAGGGATGGGATATGTAATGCAATGTGGTAAGGATACTATCGGGTTTATAAACCCGGGGTCCCTCATGGACCGGCTTCCCAGCAAAGGCTCGGCCCAGCAGATGGCGTCGCGAACAACGCGCAACTCCTGGGCCAGCCCAAATACCTAAACGACAGGCCAGAAGGGCGATCCAATCTCCGAACGGAAGGCCTCGCTAAGGAGGAACAACGCTCGCTTCCGACTCTGGCCCGCCTCTCCGACTGGAAGGCCTAGCCAAGGAGGAACAGCGCTCGCTTCTGACTCCGGCCCGCCTCTCCGACCGGAAGGCCTGGCCAAACACCGTTTCCGACTCTGACCCGCGTCTCTGACCGGGGATGCACCGAACCCCTGCTTACAGCTCTTCGCCGACTGGCGCAGTCAGAGCCGACTCGAACCAACCGACCGGGGATGCCCGCTCGGTGAGGACCAGAAAACGGGCAGAGCAAGTAAAGCAGGACACTCAAGTCAACTGCAATACCAGGGACCGTACCCTATACACCTATAGGACAGTACCAATAGGGCATGTCAGAAGGGTACCCTGCAACCTTCCAGGCATGTTAGAACCCAAGCAGTGTTGTAGGCGTCGATATTTTGCCCTACAGTGTTATGGGCGCCATCAATTCTCATACCAGGCGAACACAGTAAAGACTCCCCACATACCTCTGGGCATCAATAGTGTTGTGGGCGCCGTCATTTACCATGGTAAATATAGTAAAACCTCCCACATGCGTCTGACAACAATAGTATTGTGGGCGCCTACCATCATCTTGTACCCGACGGTGTGAGCAACAAGACTTAGTAGCACACGTACTCTCTCTCTCTCTCTCGCTTGTAAGGCCGTCCCCTTCATCTATAAAAGGGGATGCGCTCTCTTCCAACAGGGAGATGCAAGTCAGATCAGTTCACTCACATCGATTCACCCTCTGCTAGCTTTAGACACTCTAAAGCTACACAGAGCGCACGCTCAAACACTTAGCACATAGCGGAGCTCCCGTCACTCTCGGCCCTTCAAACTAGAGTTCGACCGGACCTCCTGCACCCCTCATCTTTCTCCCTCTCGTTTGTAACCCCATAGCAAACTTCGAGCACCTGGGCTTAGGAATAAAGTTACCAACCGACTCAAACTGGATGTAGGGAACGTTGCCTGAACCAGTATAAACCCTGTGTCATTGAGTGCTAGGCCACATCCGATCACAACGTATGGCAAAACTATAAATATTTATGTGCTGGTCACTTTCTGCACCGACAGTTGGCGTCGTCCGTGGGGAAGACGTTGTACGTTCACGCTTTTGGTCATCGGATGGCCCACTTTTCCGCCATCTTCGCCATGGCTAGCTCAAGCGATACGACTCGCTTCGGCTCGCTGGAGTTTCCCGCACTCCCACCTGTTGGGATGTGGGTTCCACCCATCTTCGAGCTGTCCCAGGCCTTCCTCTTCGGAAGCCTGGACTTCATCGCCGACCGGCTCGGCGTGCTCCACCTCCACGAGGAGGCACCCATCCTGGCGCTCGTCGGAGGGGCGTCCTCCGTCGGCTCCGGAACTCCCAACAACTTCAACGACGAGGCACCTGCGCTTCGTTCCTAGCATACGCTCTTCTCAAACCCCGTTGTGAGTAACGTACATACTGTTTTTTACTCACTATTTACTATCTTTCGCCAGTTATCCAGAGGGACCCCGTTGTCTGCACCGCGATCGCCATGCGACCGGTTCCCCTACGGCCTCGCATCCCCCGCGGACGTGTACGCTCGGGAGCTCCGAAGGACGCTGGCGCCGCCCCCTCTCACATCCGAATTCATGGCAATGGCGAGCTATGCTCCCACCACTTTCCATGAACTCCTGGATGATGAGGTTGAGAGCGACGGCTCCAGCATCGGTGATGTGGCACCTAGCCACCATCTGTCCCGGGAGTGCGCTATGGCGGACGCTCTGGGACAGCCGCCGGTGTTAGCGGAGTCCTTGCAGACTCACACCCCTCCGGACCCTCGTGTGGGGGCCCTCGTGCTCGCACAAGAGCACGGCGAGGAGCTACGACAACGGCGGCAGAACCAGCCGCCACCTGCGCCGACGCGCTCGGTGCAGCACGTTGCGCCCCATGCGCGTAACCCGGCGAGCGGCGCCCAGGGTCGCGCCCGCTAGGTCCAGCGTGACATCATGGACGAGGGGAACGATCCCCCATAGTTTGCTCGGGCTAGCCAGAACATCGACTCCCAAGAGCGTTCCCGAGCCCGTCGACCCCTAGGTGCGGGCGGTCCACCGGAACCTCCGAGCGCTGGTGGAAGCCGCCGCCATTCAACAGGTGGAAAGCTCTGCATCGCGACTCTGACTCGTGGCCTCTCTCCCCACCAGGGGAGTGGGGATGCACCAGATGGACCGCTCCATCCGCTCACCGCTACAGCCGCCAAGCGCGGCACAGGAGGCCGCAGCTACGCCACGATCTGACTCGGCGCCTGCTCCACACCAACCGTTGGTACGCGAATGGCTCGTTCCGAACCAAGGTGCTCGCAGCGTCATCAGCAACCGGCATCAGGCCCGGCATGACGATGAGGTCCATCGGGCAGCGGTGAGGGCAGGCGACACGGGCCCCGGCCGGACCATAACTCAGCCCTCTCCAATAGCGACGCAAAAGCAGAGCCCATCCCAAAGCGGAGGATGACCGCACGGCTGAGGACGACGCCGAGCTGCCTACCTCGCCTGCCGTGGCCTCGACGTTCACCCGCGCCACGGCCTCCCACACAGGCGCATCCACCTCCTGGAAGTAGGCGGCGCACGGGTACGTCGCGCCGGCATTGTTGACGAGGACGCCCACGTCGCGGCCCTCCACGGCGGCCGCCACCCTCGCCACCCCGCGCTGCGCGTCATCCCCGGTGACGGCGAGGTCGAACGCCACGCTCCGCACCTTGCACGATGGCTACGGCGCGGCGGCCAGGACCTCCTTCGCCACCCGCGCCAGCTTGTCGGGGCTCCGACCCACCAGGACGAGGTGGAGCCCCTGGCGGGCGAGCTCCAGCGCCACCGTGCGGTCGATGCCGTTTGTGGCGCCGGTCACCACCGCCCACGTCCCGTACCGCCCGGCTAGGTCCCTGCCCGGGCGCAGGAACGCGCGGTGGAGCCAGAGGAAGAAGGTGGCGGCGGACCGCACGACGATGTAGAGGCCGACGGCGACCAGGGCGGTGAACCACGCCGGCGGCCCCCGGTCCTCATCCCTCCGTGCCCCAGCTTCGGATCCGGAGGGCGCGGCTCCGACGGCAGCCCCGGGCTTCAGCAGCGGCGAAGGTGGAGCCCGCAGAGCCTCCTCAGCGCCGGGCGGGCAGGAAGGGGCTGGGCGCCTTGGGGCCTCAATTCCGGCCGAGCTCGGGCCCAGGGTGGCCGCGGCGGCATCAGCCAGGCCCGGCGGCGCTCGACGCGGGCGGCGGCGGCGGCCATGCCGCGCACGCGCGCGAGCCCTCGCGCGGGTGAGTCGTGGGGTTAGGCTGGGCACCGGCGCTTCCTCCGACGCGGCGGCGAGCGGGCCACCATCGGAGATTTGCGTAGCGAGGAGAGAGGCGACGCTTTTTTGCGTTTCCTTTGGGCTGGTAGCCAAAATGCGTCGTGTGGTTGGGTCACCCATTGGAACCGGTATTTGATAGGCAAAGCACTGTGCGAGACTTATTTTTGGGTTTGAGTAGCTCTGTTGGAGTCAGTCTAATACCATTGCTACCAGCTGGAATGCTTGTCCAACGCAAGAGAGATTTTTATCGTTCTTTGTGGAGCTACCAGTTGTTACAGTCTCAGCATAAAACTGTGTACCATCTCCAGAAACAAGCCCTTGCAGACCTCCGATACAACGATGTGCTCCACTGGAGTCCTACTAGCTCCCAGGATACACTCAATCCTGGGAGGCCCCTACTGGTGTTGTTATTGATTATGAAAACAGTATATATGTAGTTGGATGTGGCGTCGACATCTACATGTTCGGTGATAATACGACAGATGTCATTGGTTCTTGCATGAGTATTTGCACAGATAACAGAGAGATCATGGAGAGGGCAAACATGGGCTACGGTGCCTGTGAAGGGTTTGGCTGCTGCGCCATCTGGTGGTCATTAGCGGGCCGGCAAGCATTTATTCTCAAGCTTGGCCACCGCAATAGTAACAGGGGAAATTCCTTAATAAAATTTAACTGGCACTTTGCGATTCCTTTCCGCCCAAATGCACCAGCATAAAAGAATGAAGAAGTCCATGAAGAATGGGATGTTGAACTGGACTTTGAACAATTCCAGAGCTTAAAATCTTGAGCACAAACTTGTGGGAAGTGAAAATTGGTAATGCTCAACTAGGAGCTTCTAGCAAAGAGCGTGCATGTAGAGGTGCTCCAGAATTTCTTCAGAGCAAATTGTGCATAGGGCACAATCAAAGTTGTCCAAGTACATATTTTCTACAGTGTGCTCTACCTTTTCGTTAGAGTAGAAAAAAGTACCAAGGTCGCATACTTGGCCCTTCAACCCGACCCTCTCTGATTAAACAAAAAACACAAAACATCTTAAAAATAGATTTAGCTCACATCGCGGATAGTAACTCATGAGAAGACTTATATAACGACGGTCAAGCAAGCCCCACTAGTTTTTGCTACAGAACGAGTGAGCTATAAAAATGAATTACTTCCGAGGTTTTTGCTGACGGCTACCTTACCTGTGTTTGCGGGAACATGTAAGCCCATGGCGGTGGTTTCCAGTCTTTTCATGATATAAATTCTTCCCGTTATCAGATGCGCAAGTCCAGGTCGTCCTTCCACTAATACTAGCTACTGCTAGCTGGACTGCTTGCCCAACGCACGCGAGATTTTTGTAACTTTTTCTAGAGCCAGTTATTGTTAGTCTCAGTATAAAACTGTGTTGTCCTCATAAACAAGCCTTACAGACTACCGGACACAGGGCATTCGCAAATCCCAAAAACACTCGGCAAACGACACTCGGCAAAGGTTTCAACGGCAAAGAGCTGTTTGCCGAGTGTCAAACGTCGGGCACTCGGCAAAGACTATGCCGAGTCCCCAAAAAACACTCGGCAAATATTTTTCGGGGAAAAAAACAAGTCGCCGGCCACCACCACCACCACGCCCCGCCGCCGGCCACCACCACGCCGCCTGCCGACGTGCTCCTCCCTGTCGGATCTGCCAACGGAGGGCACCTCCCCACCGGATCCGCCGCCTCCACGCCGCTGCTCCCCGCCGGATCCGCCCGCCGCCGCCGTGGATCTGATCACCGGCAAGGGAGAGAGTGAGGGAGATGAAGAGAGGAAAAGAGAGGGAGATGGGGAGAGCTGACCTACCTCGGACCCACGCCGGCCGCCGCAACCCCATCGTCTCCAGATCTGAGCCCCAGTAGCCGGATTCGACGCATGCCGCCGTCGCGAGGCCCACCCGCCGCGGATCCGCCGCCGTGGAGCTCCCCTTGGCCCTCCTCGCCGGATCCAATGCCAGTCGCCGTCGTGAGGACCACCCGCCGCGGATCCATCGGCATGGAGCTCGCCTTGGCCCTCCACGCCGGCGGGGGAAGAAGGGAGCGGAGGGGTGCCCGCCAGGGAAGAAGAAGGGGGAGGGGAGGGCGTGGGCGGGAGGATCTGGGGAGGGAGGAGGAGAGGGAGGGCGCGGGCGGATCTGGGGAGGGAGTAGGAGAGAGGGCGCGGGCGCGGCGACGCCGGAGATCCGCCGGGAGGGAGGAGGAGAGAGAGGGGGCGGGCGGATCTGGGCAGGGAGGAGGAAAGAGAGGGCGCGGAGGAGGAGAGAGAGGGCGCGGGCGGATCTGGGGAGGGAGGAGGAGAGAGGGCGCGGGCAGATCCGGTTAATTAAGTAGGGTTTTTTCCTTTGCCGAGAGTCCTAGATCTGGGCACTCGGCAAAGTTTTTTTTCATTTTTTTTCTTCTCCTTCTTTTCCAGAAAAAAGATTTTATTTCTTTGCCGAGTGCAAAAAAGAAAACACTCGGCAAACCCCCTCTTTGCCGAGTGTTTTTTTTGCCGAGTGTTTTTAGCGCAGCACTCGGCAAAGAACTTGTTCGCCGAGTGTCCGAGGGAATACACTCAGCAAACCTAAAAACACTCGGCAAATTTGACGTTTTCGGCAGTTTAATAAAATTTAACTGGCACTTTGCGATTCCTTTCCGCCCAAATGCACCAGCATAAAAGAATGAAGAAGTCCATGAAGAATGGGATGTTGAACTGGACTTTGAACAATTCCAGAGCTTAAAATCTTGAGCACAAACTTGTGGGAAGTGAAAATTGGTAATGCTCAACTAGGAGCTTCTAGCAAAGAGCGTGCATGTAGAGGTGCTCCAGAATTTCTTCAGAGCAAATTGTGCATAGGGCACGATCAAAGTTGTCCAAGTACATATTTTCTACAGTGTGCTCTACCTTTTCGTTAGAGTAGAAAAAAGTACCAAGGTCGCATACTTGGCCCTTCAACCCGACCCTCTCTGATTAAACAAAAAACACAGAACATCTTAAAAATAGATTTAGCTCACATCGCGGATAGTAACTCGTGAGAAGACTTATATAACGACGGTCAAGCAAGCCCCACTAGTTTTTGCTACAGAACGAGCGAGCTATAAAAATGAATTACTTCCGAGGTTTTTGCTGACGGCTATCTTACCTGTGCCTGCGGGAACATGTAATGATATAAATTCTTCCCGTTATCAGATGCGACACTTGCGCTGAAATTCCAAGTCCAGGTCGTCCTTCCACTAATACTAGCTACTGCTAGCTGGACTGCTTGCCCAACGCACGCGAGATTTTTGTAACTTTTTCTAGAGCCAGTTATTGTTAGTCTCAGTATAAAACTGTGTTGTCCTCATAAACAAGCCTTACAGACTACCGGATACAGGGCCCTCGACAAATCCCCAAAAACACTCGGCAAAGCTTACACTCGGCAAACGACACTCGGCAAAGATTTCAACGGCAAAGAGCTATTTGCCGAGTGTCAAACGTCGGGCACTCGGCAAAGACTATGCCGAGTCCCCAAAAAACACTCGGCAAATATTTTTCGGGGAAAAAAACAAGTCGCCGGCCACCACCACCACCACAGCCGCCGGCCACCACCACCACCACCACCACGCCACCACCACCACCACCACCACCACACCCCGCCGCCGGCCACCACCACGCCGCCTGCCGGCGTGCTCCTCCCTGCCGGATCCGCCAACGGAGGGCACCTCCCCACCGGATCCGCCGCCTCCACGCTGCTGCTTCCCGCCGGATCCGCCCGCCGCCGCCGTGGATCTGATCACCGGCAAGGGAGAGAGTGAGGGAGATGAAGAGAGGAAAAGAGAGGGAGATGGGGAGAGCTGACCTACCTCGGACCCACGCCGGCCGCCGCAACCCCATCGTTGCCGGATCCGAGCCCCAGTAGCTGGATTCGATGCATGCCGCCGTCGCGAGGCCCACCCGCCGCGGATCCGCCGCCGTGGAGCTCCCCTTGGCCCTCCTCGCCGGATCCAATGCCAGTCGCCGTCGTGAGGACCACCCGCCGCGGATCCGTCGGCATGGAGCTCGCCTTGGCCCTCCACGCCGGCGGGGGAAGAAGGGAGCGGAGGGGTGCCCACCGGGGAAGAAGAAGGGGGAGGGGAGGGCGTGGGCGGGAGGATCTGGGGAGGGAGGAGGAGAGGGAGGGCGCGGGCGGATCTGGGGAGGGAGGAGGAGAGAGGGCGCGGGCGCGGCGGCACCGGAGATCCGCCGGGAGGGAGGAGGAGAGAGAGGGGGCGGGCGGATCTGGGCAGGGAGGAGGAAAGAGAGGGCGCGGAGGAGGAGAGAGAGGGCGCGGGAGGATCTGGGGAGGGAGGAGGAGAAAGGGCGCGGGCAGATCCGGTTAATTAAGTAGGGTTTTTTCCTTTGCCGAGAGTCCTAGATCTGGGCACTCGGCAAAGTTTTTTTT
The DNA here is from genome assembly GCF_019320115.1 of Miscanthus floridulus. Classification (NCBI taxonomy): domain Eukaryota; kingdom Viridiplantae; phylum Streptophyta; class Magnoliopsida; order Poales; family Poaceae; genus Miscanthus; species Miscanthus floridulus. Next base: position 78,885,902 of record NC_089587.1, read on the forward strand.
CATTTTTTTTTCTTCTCCTTCTTTTCCAGAAAAAAGATTTTATTTCTTTGCCGAGTGCAAAAAAGAAAACACTCGGCAAACCCCCTCTTTGCCGAGTGTTTTTTTTTTTGCCGAGTGTTTTTAGCGCAACACTCGGCAAAGAACTTGTTCGCCGAGTGTCCGAGGGAATACACTCGGCAAACCTAAAAACACTCGGCAAATTTGACGTTTCCGGCAGTTTAATAAAATTTAACTGGCACTTTGCGATTCCTTTCCGCCCAAATGCACCAGCATAAAAGAATGAAGAAGTCCATGAAGAATGGGATGTTGAACTGGACTTTGAACAATTCCAGAGCTTAAAATCTTGAGCACAAACTTGTGGGAAGTGAAAATTGGTAATGCTCAACTAGGAGCTTCTAGCAAAGAGCGTGCATGTAGAGGTGCTCCAGAATTTCTTCGGTGCAAATTGTGCATAGGGCACAATCAAAGTTGTCCAAGTACATATTTTCTACAGGGGTAAAGTTCACTATAGGACCTCCAACTATCACAGAAATATGGATTTCAACCTCCAACTTCAAAACCGGATAACATTGACCCTCCAACTCTCGAAAAAGTTCACTTTAGGACCCTGGGCGGTTTCCCTGGCGGTTTTGCATGGTACTGTAGCCGTGCTGACGTCAGCGATGACGTCAGCACTTCTTTTTAATTTGCAAAATTGATATCTTTTTATTCGGAGCTTCAAATATAGCAAATAATATATCAATTTTGATCGTCTCGACGAGCTCTTTGCAATGGTGTACTCCGTTTTGTTGTTTGAGATAATTTTATTTCATGAAAAAAATAAATATTTCTACAAAACAAGTTAGAATAACAGAACTCGTGGAATTTGTTAGATAAATAATATTTTTATTATTATGTAACACGAAATGTTGTCTTTTTAGGTTCATTTGACCATAGAATATATAAGTTTGACCATTTTTGAAATGCAATAATTCAAAACTTGTTTTGTAGAAATATTTCTGCTTCGTGTCCGCCCGGTCCGCAAATATTTCTGCAATAATTCAACAAGGGCGCCGTGTCCGTCCGGTTCTGGCTGCACGACACGAGCTTCTGCTTCGTGTGCTGCCACCTCGCGTCGGGCGGGCGAGAGGGCGACGAGGCGCACCGCAACGCCGACGCCACGGAGATCCTCGCCCGGACGACCTTCCCGCGGGGGCACGCGCTCAACTTACCGATGCCGCACAAGATTCTAGACCACGAGTAAGCCACTCACTATTGCTGCTACCTGCTCCCTCAATTCAATCTAGCTATCCACTGCCACTTCATGCGGTCATACTCATGCCATGCCAGCCAGGAAACAGATACGTACAGGTCGGCCGAATGGTCGTCCAGTTCCTGTGTGCTGCAATAGTAGCCGTAGGAAAGGAAAAAGGACAGGTGTACACGAATCGTATACTGTATCGGATTTGGGTACAAGATAAATATAATACTACTACTACCACTAGCTACTTAATTTCACCACAAAAACAGAAAAAAACTACACTAGGAGCAGTAAACATATCGTTTGATCGTGTCATATGTTGACAGTTAGTTAACCACAGCTAGGGAAGGTTAATTCAAAAATATCTAAGCGATCGTGGCAGGTCTGATTGACCGTCCAACTCCCTGTTTTATATACTGACTACGTTGGTGTTGTACATATACAAATATACAAAGTATATAAAATACTTGCTTACGTCAGCTTAATTGCATAACTTGTTTTGTAGAAATATTTATTTTTTCATGAAATCAAATTATCTCAAACAACAAAACGGAGTACACCATTGCAAAGAGCTCGTCGAGACGATCAAAATTGATATATTATTTGCTATATTTGGAGCTCCGAATAAAAAGATATCAATTTTGCAAATTAAAAAGGAGTGCTGACGTCATCACTGACGTCAGCACTGCTACAGTGCCATGCAAAACCGCCTGGGAAACCGGCCAGGGTCCTAAAGTGAACTTTTTCGAGAGTTGGAGGGCCAATGTTATCCGGTTTTGAAGTTGGAGGTTAAAATCCATACTTCTACGATAGTTGGAGGTCCTAAAGTGAACTTTACCCTTTTCTACAGTGTGCTCTACCTTTTCGTTAGAGTTGAAAAAAGTACCAAGGTCACATACTTGCCCCTTCAACCCGACCCTCTTTGATTAAACAAAAAGCACAGAACATCTTAAAAATCGATTCAGATCACATCACGGATGGTAACTCGTGAGAAGACGTATATAACGCCGGTCATGCAAGCCCCACTAGTTTTTGCTACAGAACAAGTGAGCTATAAAAATGAATTACTTCCGAGGTTTTTGCTGACGGCTACCTTACCTGCGCCTGCGGAAACATGTAAGCCCTGGCGGTGGTTTCCAGTCTTTTCATGATATAAATTCTTCCCGTTATCGCTAGCTGTACCTGTAAGGATTGCAATATATGTAGAGTCAACGAGCAATAGCTTTCTTAGTACATTTCTTTGTTTATTAATTTTTCTATAAAAAATAGATATAAGATTATGAAACATCGTCTCAGTTGCAGGCATCTTTTATGGTAACTCGAGAGAAGACTTTATAGGTCAACACCGATAACAATAGCTAGACATTTCTAACTTTTGTGAGAATTTGTAGAATTTATCCTTTCTAGCACATGTCTTAAGCGAATCGACACGACGTATCTTATGATAGTTGCGTGAAGGAATCTTCCTGTTAGTAACAGTAACTCTAAACTCATGACTTTTCTCTCATTTTTAGGCACGGAGATCCGAGAACAAGGACATCATTGTTTCCATTAATACATACTCCACATCTCCCTCGGCAAGTCTTCTTGGTCCAGCGACGACCGTAACATCAGATGGGACACTTGCCCTGAAATTCCATACCATCGCTACCAGCTGGAATGCTTGTCCAACGCAAGAGAGATTTTTATTGTTCTTTGTGGAGCTACCAGTTGTTACAGTCTCAGCATAAAACTGTGTAGATCGACACAGTACGCCACTCACCACACCATCCTCCATCTGACCATCTCCAGAAACAAGCCCTTGCAGATCTCCGATACAACGATGTGCTCCACTGGAGTCCTACTAGCTCGCGCATGTGCTGTGCTCATGTGTTTGGCCGTCGTGGCGCGAGCACCGCCGGCCAAGGTCCATGCCGCCGGGACAGGGAATGAGCACCTTGGTATCCCTACCAAAGCATCCCTGGCGCACTGCCCCTCCCACTGCAGGGATGTCGAAATCTCGTACCCCTTTGGGATAGGGCCGGGCTGCTTCCGGCAAGGCTTCGAGCTCACCTGCGACAACACAACTGGTTCTCCCAGGCTGTTCCTAGGAAACTCAACTCAGGTGACTTCTATACATGTCGGCCGCAATATGGCTTACGCTTCTGCTATTGGCTACAATATCACCATGGGCTTAGGTGTGGACACCTACACTCAATCCTGGGAGGCCCCTACTGGTGTTGTTATTGATGATGAAAACGGTATATATGTAGTTGGATGTGGTGTCGACATCTACATGTTCGGTGATAATACGACAGATGTCATTGGTTCTTGCATGAGTATTTGTACAGATAACAGAGAGATCATGGAGAGGGCAAACATGGGCTACGGTGCCTGTGAAGGGCTTGGCTGCTGCGTCATCTGGTGGTCATTAACGTGCCGGCAAGCATTTACTCTCAAGCTTGGCCGCCGCAATAGTACGATTGCACTGCTAGATGAGGCGAGTATCAAGGTCATCTTTTCGGAATACTATGACTTCGTTGTAGGTGATCTTTATGCAAGTTGGGTGAATACAAGCAATGTTCGAGATATGTTACTTGACATTGCAATCACGGACAAACCAAGCTGCGCAAGTGCCCAATCCCAAGAGAACAAGGATACCTATGCATGTAATAGTGAAAGCATCTGCAAGGATCTACCAGTATCTCGAGGAGGCTACAATTGCTTCTGCCCTGGTCAAATGGAAGGCAACCCCTATGTTGTAGATGGCTGCATAGGTTCGTGTGCCTCTCTCTGCTTTTTTTTCGCATGACTTAATATTTTAAAGTGGCATGTAGACATTTTCTATATTTATTGCATTATCTCTATTATTACCAATCTGAAAGCACCCACAAATTTTGTCACACATGCATGTGGATTATATTGTTGTGTTACTCAAGATTAAAATAATGTGTTGATCCCTGCACTTGCAGTATTTATTGTCATACATATCAAATGCCTTTGCTGCTGAACTAATTAAACTGGCTAGTTTATTCGTGTCAAATAATAAATGACTTACTACTTTCCTTGGATTAATCCTAATTCCTCACTTTGTGTACCATGAAGCAGATTACAATCCAAAGGCACCCAATGACAACTGTACGAGATTATGTGGAAACATAACCATTCCATTTCCTTTTGGGATTGAAGAAGGCTGTTTCGCAAATGATAACCTACGACTCAACTGCACAAGTAACAACACTACTATTCTAGATCGACGGTACGCACAATATCGTGTGACCAATTTATCACTCGATGATGGGCTTATGACAGTTACAAACATGCTGAATGACACAAGCTCCAACAATATGGAGAGAATAGTCATCACTAACTATGATGGTCAATATCAAAGTTTACAACCATTTTACGAGGAGGTTGTGGATGATAATTTTGATTTCTCTCAGGAGGATGTAGTAATAAAATGGGCTATAGCAAATATAACTTGTCAGAAAGCTATGTTGAATAAGGCTACATATGCGTGCATAAGTGACAACAGTTTCTGCAAAGAAGTCATGCGAGGCAAAACACATGATGGGTACCGCTGCAAGTGTTCCGATGGCTTTCAAGGAAATCCGTACCTTAAAAATAGTTGTACAGGTTATATTTCTCTCTTATATAAACTTATTTGCACTAAGTTTCTTGTTTCTCTAATACTAATCTATCTAATCATGCTATTACACATGCTAAATTTTAAGAGACAAAAATATTACAAGTTATGGATAGGATCTCCAACTAATTGCTTTTTTTTCTCTCTCTATGGTTGTGATACACTTCGGGCGTACCTGCCATAGAAAATGGGGACTGGCCAACCGAACTGAACCAACCAACTCAGCCCACCATCCCTCATGGGTGTAATTGGTTATAACCGGTTGTAGTTGGTCACGACTCACAATTGGGGCCTGGTTGCAACTAGTCACAAGTCGCGACTGGAGTCTAGTTACAACTGAGCTATGACTGGCTTAGGGTCTGTTTGGCTAGACTAGAACTAGTGATTAGCTGACTAGTGATTAGCCCAGCCCTATTTGGATCCACTCGCTAAGAAGTTGTACCATCTCAATACAGAGTCTGTTATGCCCCTGAGTTCGTCTTCACCAATGTTCTCCCGGATCTAGCTAGAGGCGTCCGCGAGCTGGGGGGCCTCGGCGGCCGGCCGGCTGGAGGCCATAGGCGTGGGGGCTGCACTGGACGGCCTGCTGGAGGCGGCGGGTAGCGGTCAGAGAAGAGCGGGCGGTAGGCGGCAACCAGAGAAGAGGGAGAGGTGCGGGTCGAGGTAGGGGGCAGCGCCGGCCATGCGTCCTCGCACGCACCGGCCATGTGTCATGGGTCCTCGTGCACACCGGAGAAGAGGGAGAGGAGGTGCGGGTCACCTCGGAGCCTCACACGCGCCGGAGAAGAGGGACTGGCGCTAGTCGTCGGGGCCGGATGGAGCAGCGACCGGTGAGCAGGGCCATAGCAGAGCCCCGAGACCGCAGGGACGACTACGGGACAAGGGGGAATGGGTCTGGTGCATTGCGGATAGGGTACGTGTGGGAGTATCGGAGTCTTTTTTCCACGGCAGGTGAAACTTTGGCCCCTGATAGTTGGACCCTATGGACTAGTGAGCTACAACTAGTTGGGGCTTTGGCTAAACTTTAGCCCACCCATTAGTCTACATGTTTAGATCCTCAAGGGATAAAGTTTAGCAACTAGTTGTTAGCCCAAGGGATCAAACAGGGCCTCAGTTGGTTACGATTCGTGACTAAGCCTACTTGCAACTGAGTTGTGATTGGTTGCAGCTAATTGCAACTAGCTCAAAAGTCAAAACCTAAAAGAATAGAAGGTGTGGGTTACGTAGGCCACCTGGGGGCACACGGTTGGAATACATGGATGGAGTGCTGGTTATGGTGGGTGCATCCACTATCCACAATGTATCCGGGCTCATTTAGCCTTACTATATAGTTTGCATTGTATTCTCTAGTAGTCATGATAGTTACTATATAGCCTTACTATATAGTTTACATTGTAGTTACCAATTAATTGTTTTTCCATCCATATTCATATTTCCCATGTGCATCACACCTTAGGTGAATTTTAATGTGATTAGTTGTAACTTTAGCTTGAGTTATGCTAGGTCTGGTTGTATCCCGCGTGTCATGACTCTAATGCTTATCAATATTCGCTTAGTTGCTTCAATTTTTTGTATCCTCATGTTAGATTGAAATTGTCAGTGTTTCATCCCACTGACAAGTAAAGTTTTGTGTCACACATGAGTTCTGATGGGGAGAGACAAAGTATTATATTGGTTTTGGTGATTGAGCCCTACATCCAGTGTGGGAAGGAGAGTTCTATTGTTGTGCCCAAGTGCTTGGAGTTCGGGTAGCACTATCACAGAACAATTTTTTTAGAGATGGGCATAACAGATTTTTGGGAGAGGGTATGTCAGCGAGGGAGAGGGATCAGATCTAGCTTGTGATGGGACATAGTTGTTGAGACCATTTAGTATGCGCCATTCGCTCCTGGCACCGACATGCATGAGAGAGGTCTCAGTAGGTGGGAGGAAGGGTCAAGAAGGGACTGAGGTTGCTAGATTTGATTGCAACCTTGAGGCGACAATGGTCAGGAAGAAGGCACATGGTGGTAGCCTGGTTGGGTAGAGAGAGTAGAGGGAATTGGGCAGGTAGACGGTGGTGGGTGAAAAAACAGAAAACAAAATGTAAGGGAACCTACTTGACCCTAGGGAGAAGGGGTGAGTGGAGGGATTTGGGGGCCTCTCAGATTTGAGGGCTTGAGTAGTTGGACCGCTAGACCTTTTTTGTTTCCAACCCTCACATTTAGGGTAGGGTTGGGTTTAGTGGACCCGCTAGATATGCTCTAGGTTTCTCCAATAATACATACAATTGTTCAGCGTGCCTTCAACAATAGCATATACACTTGTTTAGCCTATTGCTCAAATAGCATATACAATTGTTCAGCCTACTGCTCAACGCTTAAGATGTTGAATTTTTTCTAAGGATTATGTTTTGAGTAGTATACCTATTTAAATAACAAATGCTTACAATTGGACTATAAATGTATATATGTCATAATTTTTTAGTTGAGATGTATGAATTGTCTAATGTAGCAACTCACATAATTTATTTTTGTAAATTATTAATATAATTTAAGTACATTATTAGTGTCACTGTGTTGATAAGGAAATATTTTTTTGTACTTGTTAAACTGTGGAAATGTTTGCTTGTATATAGCTTTGTGCATGTCTATATGGTGGGACATAACATGTATGGATATTTAGAGTAGTATTTTATATATACCTATAGCGGTAGGAATGGATATTTTAGAAGAGTATTAGGGGTTACAATATCTCTTTTCACAAAACATATTTAGATAATGTATACATGGATTTAAGGGATTATTTTAGTTTATTTTATGTAATAAAACATATAGGTAATTAGATGCAAATTTGTGGAAGGTTAATTTATGATATCTTACAAAATGGTAGAGGTGGGTAACTTGTATGAAAATTTAGGGTTTACTTTATATTATTTTTCGGGCAAAAGCGGATAACTTAGATATAGATTTGTAGGGTTATTGACTATTTGTTAATGACATATAAAGGGGGTGATTTTAGTTATAAATAGAACAGATCCAATGACTATTGTTTTCGACAAATCACAACAAATAAAGGGTCTGACAAGCACCACCAACGGTTCTACATGATCACACATCCCATTACTTTTCTTTAAATGACAATAAATGCATGCATGCTTTACTTGCATCACCAAACTTTATAACCATCTTACTGATACAGATATTGATGAGTGCGCTATTCCAAACAAATGCAATGGAATATGCCACAACTTTAATGGAGGCTTCAATTGTACAAGTTGCCATCATTGGAAAGAGTATGATCCAAAAAAACACAAATGTGTCATGTCAGCTAAGCAGCGTAATCTAATTCTCGGTGAGTCATGTATTTATCTATCAAAATTAAAAACACGAAATATTCACATTCACATTTAATGGATGTAGGGATTGCAATTGGGCTTGCTTGTGGCCTTGGATCCATAAGTTTTGCACTTGGTGCGATTGTACTCACCGGTAGGTGGAAAAAAGATATCCAAAGGAAAATCCGAAGAGCATACTTCAAAAAAAATCAAGGTCTGCTCTTGGAGCAACTAATATCAGATGAAAGCGTTGCAAACAAAACAAAGATATTCACTTTGGATGAACTAGAGGAAGCAACCAACAACTTTGATGCTACTCGTGTTCTAGGTCATGGAGGGCATGGCACAGTTTATAAAGGGATTTTGTCTGACCAACGTGTTGTGGCCATAAAAAAATCCAAAATAGTGGAGCAAACAGAGATAGATCAGTTTATCAATGAGGTTGCTATTTTGTCTCAAATCATTCACCGCAATGTGGTGAAACTTTTTGGTTGTTGCCTAGAAGATGAGGTACCCTTGCTAGTCTATGAATTCATATCGAATGGCACTCTATATGGCATTCTTCATGAAAATATTGCAGTAAAATGCTTGCTATCATGGGATGATCGAATTAGGATTGCACTGGAAGCAGCAGGAGCACTTGCTTATCTACACTCAGCTGCCGCAATACCAATTTTCCATAGAGATGTGAAGTCTTCCAATATACTCTTGGACGACAACTTCACTGTAAAGGTTTCTGATTTTGGTGCTTCAAGATCTCTTTCACTTGATGAAACACATGTGGTGACAATTGTCCAAGGAACATTTGGTTACTTAGACCCAGAGTATTATCATACAGGTCAACTAACTGAGAAGAGTGACGTGTATAGTTTTGGAGTGATACTTGTGGAACTTTTGACAAGAAAGAAGCCAATTTTTATCAATGAATCGGGCGCAAAACAAAGCTTAGCACATTACTTTGTTGAAGGACTGCAGGAAGGGGCTCTCATGGAAATAATAGATTCTCAAATTATGGAAGAGGCAGACCAAGAAGAGATTAATGATATTGCCTCAGTTATAGAAGCGTGCTTAAGATCCAAAGGAGGGCATAGACCAAGTATGAAAGAAGTAGATATGAGATTACAATTTCTAAGAACAAAGAGGCTAAGGAAGAAAACACATCTTTTAATTGAAAAGGATGGAGAAATAGAACCTTTGTTATGCTCAGGAACTCAAGACACACATGAACACATTGATGTGCCAGTCAATGATACACATTTAATAGTTCCAATGATGTCTAGGTGCTACAGCTTGGAGCAAGAATTTGCGGCATCATCTAGTATGGCTCGTTAACTTAGTGTTTGCTTAGATGTTGAACACATCTATAGTAACCATCTATTTTAGTGAGGAACTATGGTGCATTTTGTCCCCCCACATGATATTGTGCCACATAGATTATGTGTATATATATATACAATGTATTCTAGAGTGTATTGAACACATCTATAGTAACCATCTATTTTCAGTGAGGAACATGGTACATTTTGTTCCCTCACATGATATTGTGCTACATAGATGATCTGTATATGTATACAGTGTATTCTAGAGTGTATTTTACTACCTAAACATACACCATTACCAAGTTTACACGTAACATGCTCCCTCTATTACAAAATGTAATGTGTTTAAGTTTCATCATAAGTCAAACTTTTCTAGCTTTGACTAAGTTTGTAGAAAAATGCACAAACATCTTTAACGTCAAATTAGTTCTATTAAAATCTACTATAAAATATATCTTGATAGTGCATTTATTTGGTATTAAAGATGTTAATTATAATATATTCTAAACTAGTAGTGTATGACCTGACACCGTGTTGGTATAAATTAATGCACACAGAATAATCTGCAAGCGAACGGATATTATACCGATGTAGCACTTCACCGAGAGTAACCCAGTTTCATATCGAACCCAAAGGAACGGGTGTGAGAATAACCAAATCTAACGTATCCCAACTTCACAATCAAGGCTAGATAATAGGAGCGTACATCAGACTACTAAGGTCTTCTAGTTCTAACTTCGGAAAGCTTTATCTTCTATTGTTCAATTCTGAGGATAATACTAGAGAAAACACAGACAGAGTATGTTTCCTATAGCAAAACTGTCATGCTAATCCTATTAACGGAAGGTGGACTATAGAAGATTCAACAAGGCTATAAAAGTCACCCTCGCGAGCTACCACCGATCCGGAAAATAGGGTACATCTATAAGTAACCGAGTCTAAGCACCACGCTTACACTACGAATACTACTTTAACCCAGGAGCTACAAGGATTAAAGTACTCAAAAGAGAGTCGCAAACCTAAAGAATAATATGAACAAGATGGTTACTTGAATTAGAAGTCGATTACCAGAGAAGTCTCATAAGCAAGCTCAAGAAGAACTTGATTCCGCCAGGTACAAGCCGTAGAGAGAGCACCGACAGGCCAGGACTCCTCCAGAACTCTTCCCTCACACTCTATCTCTCTATTTCTAGAACTAGACTAGATCCTATGGAGGACTAATCTTCTCTTGATTGCTAGCTCTGATCCTGGTGGACATATGAATTAGGGTTCCTAGAATTCTCAGCTCTTAGGTTCAAATGAGCATTATGCCTGGGGGGAGAGGCAGGGGCTGGATTATATATCCCTGAGGGTCTAACATGAGCCCTTGGATCAAACCAACTTAAGCAACTGCCTAGATGCATCCTCAAAGGCGGTGGGAAATCAACGTAGGAAGCTAGCTAACAGGTGGGCCCACCAAGGGCCGAGTGGCCTAACAGTGGGGTCGGGCGGCCCCACATGTCAGCCACTCAGGCTCTGCTTCGATGACATGGCTTCTGGATCCTTCTATAGTCTTCCCACGTTGGTACCGCGATGGGATTCCGTATTTTCCTTTGACAATTAGGTCCTCCTTGGCGGTTTTCTGATTAAATCCTGCTGGAAACACAGATTTACCAAAACTCATGGAATTTGTCAGTTTAAACCCCTAAGTCTACTTTAGTGATTAATTTATACCCTTATGCATGTTTAATTGATGGATAAAATATGTATGATAACTACCGTCAACAACTCCCCCACACTTAGGCTTTTACTCGTCCTTGATAAAAGGTTGGATTACTCAATACATAACCTTAGGACAAGACATCAACATAAAACCATTCCCTGTTATGCATGTACCATAGGATTCAAAGTATCTACCATGAAACTTTGGGCGATTGAAGAATGGAACAGCTTGAAACAGATCACCATCTTCTGTCAGTCAAGTCAATTGGAGAAATATTTTAAGATTTTTGAAAACAAAACATAGCTTACCTTCTCCTTTTGTAGTACTCTCAAATCACTTTGTATATGTGGTATTTTTGGATCCTCACCAAGGCATTGATGATTTTGCCTTCTTTTTGTCTACTTCTAAAAGCTTATGTGGAGCTTAGGAAGGGATGAATATGAAAACATACTTGCATTGCATATATTGTAAAGTCAAAACAAGGATCCAAAGAGAAAGATGTCATACTCTTAGATCAAGATGTGCATGTATGTGGATATATATATGGTGGCTAACCTAATTCTACTATGGTCCTTAAAACATATCTCTCTTGATTAAAACTTTGAAAAAACACTTTGCAAGGAAACATGGGCTATCTTATTCATCTCTTTCTCTCTTTTTTCAAGCGGGCATCTGAGTACCCATTGTTTTCAATATCTCGGACACTTGTCCATTTTTTCAATACTTTTTCTTTGAATAACTTTTGCATAGCCACATGCCTCTTTTCTGCAATTGAAACTTTTCAAGAAAGATTTTTACAAGAACTTGGAGCATTTATCCTATCAAACTTATTTTTGTGTCAATTCCCAGTATAGGAGTAGAACATTTTTGGGTGGATGAAAAATATGGTGTTGCGTACCCCCAGTGTAGGAGCAACAGATATATGTGGAGTGTACGTGATCTTGATCTTGGGAGCATGATAAGTTTCTCAACAAGGGTCACAAGGCTTGATCAAACTCAATACAATGACAAGTAGTATATGTAGAAGGTTTTCCTAGTCTATATATCATGTATGGCTCTGGTGGGATATTGCTTACCACAAAGGAGAGGTGTAGCTATTCATTTTACTTTTTGAAATAAAACTCTCCAATAACAGGACATCAAGAATCAAGTTCTCATTATTCTACTATGTCTCATTCCACAACAACTTAAGTAACATGGGGTCCCTAATAATAAGTTCCCAACAGTAGCATGACTTCCAGGAAAAGTATTATGTGAGTCTATCCTTAAGTCATGACTAAAATAACCTTTCCTCATGTTTTAAGTTGTTTTATCAAGTGATTTTCAATTCGGTTCGAAACGGAAAGCAAAACATATGAAAATAGAGTGTATGGGCTGCAAACCTGACCGTGGACAAAGCGCGAGGCGAGGCGGCACAGTGATGGGCTGGGTGGCTCATGTAGGAGGCCGAGCAGCTCGATCTCAGGCCCGTCTCGATCGAACTTTGGCGAGCACGGTTCTTGGTCCATTACTTCCCGAATTTCATGATCTTCGCAATTGGATCTCGTCTTTTTTGTCACGGTGTGTCTCCCCCACACTTATTTTCTTGTATACCTTTATGCACAACATGTGGAGATAAACACATATCCGAAAGAAATAGCAAGCATATAAGATTTCATTAATATAAGGCACTTTATTACACAAGCACACATTAAGCACACACTTTTATCTGGCTAACACAAACTTTTAACTATCTGAGCTAAGCGACAAACCTAAACATTAAACACGATCACACTTAACCTAACACTTGTGCCTTATTAATTGATCTATTACTTAGTTTTACTTCTTATCCCCAAGACAGCGGGAAAGGATAGAGATTTCACTTTTCAAATTCTTCCGTTGGAGATGTTCTAATTACATCCTATTATGCATGGCTTCAATAGTCCTAGTGAGGAGATGGGTCTTTTCTTGGAGGGTTGTGACGGCCTGAGTAAAGAGATCAACTTTCTTCTCAAGGGATGCCATGGTCATCCTTTGACGCTTCTCTTCTCTCTCTAGCAGAGCTAGGGCAGATCTCTTTGGCGTCTCCTTCGGTGGAATGATCTTGATCTGCCCTGGTGCAGCTCGAACGCCATTAAAAGCTACTCGGGGTATGGCCGTAGTATACTTGGCACATGTGACATCCCCGAACTTGTTGGTCTTCACACTCATCAATGTCTCATTGGGCCTCGAGGGAAGGAGAGCTTGATATCCTTTGGCACTTGGATCATCGGGCCCTTCATCTGCTGTGGCTTGTCCTTTAGGAGCAGGCGCTCATGCGACGGAGGGAGTGTCGGCTGACAAACTTGGGCGTAGTAGGACTGTTCATAGCTTCTTCTTGGAGGAACTGGAGCTACATGCTTGGGAGGAACAATGGCTAGGGGCAGAGGTTCTCCTACTGGGATGATGGCTAGAGACTCATCTGCAGGCAGTGGCTTCCTTGGGTTGGTCCCGAAGTGGATGATCTACTTGTTAGCCATGGGAACTAGGAGAGGAGGGGAGCTTCACTGTAGTTTGAGAGGGAAAGCTCTGATGGGATGGCTTTGGAGCAGGCAGAGGCTCATTTATATAGGGGGAGAAACTAGAGACAGGGGTCAAGATCTATCCACATGAGGTCTCATAATGAGAAAATAATAGAATGCGTCGAAAAACTACGGGATTGCAAAGAGGAAGGATCTAGAAGACACGAGAGAGTTGACAGGACACGAGAGGCGCTGATAGTGGGCCGGGTGGCCTCTAGGTGGGGCCGGTTGGCCCCTCATGTCAGGGTCGCGGGGTGATTTTTCTCGTGGTGGTTTCAAACTCCTATCTAATCCTGAAAAGTATATTTTCGCATTACGAAACGTTACGGAGGATGGCAGTGGTGTAAATCTATGGTAAGATCAGAAAATCTACCTCATCCAAATTCTTGGATGGTTTTTCAGGTTCTAGAAAGATCTTGAGACGGTGGTCATTTACCTTAAATAGTGTACCTTCATCATTTTGAAGTGTTATGGCTCCATGCAACGAAGTGCTTATCACCTTGAATGGTTCTTCCCATTTGCTTCGAAGTTTTCCATGCCCGAATAATTTAACCCTGGATCTAAAAAGTAATACCTTATCTCCGGGGGTGAACTCCTTCTTCTTAATCCTCTTGTCATGCCATCTTTTTATTCTCTCCTTTTAAATCTTGGAATTATGATATGCTTTTTCACGCCATTCATCAAGCTCTGAGAGTTGTATCTTTCTCTTAGTTCCTATGGCTTCAAAGTCCATGTTCCATCGCTTGATAGCCCAGTGTTGAATTCTAGCTCAACAGGTAGATGACAGGTGTTCACATAGACCAATTGATATGGTGACATCCCAATTGGTGTTTTATAGACGTTCTGTAAGCCCCTAATGCATCAGGAAATCGATCTTTCCATGCAGTTCCCATCTCGTTGACCGTCTTTTGTAGAATGTTATTGATTTGTTTATTTGATGTTTCTGCCTAGCCACTTGTCTAAGGGTGATACGGAGTAGTGACATTGTGACAGATCTCATGCCTTGACAAGTAATTATGAAAATTCTTGTCAGTGAAGTGAGTTCCTCCATCACTAATCACCATCCTTGGAACTCCAAATCTTGGAAATATTATCTCTTCAAACATCCTTTTGGAGTGTTTTGCATCAGCAGTTCTGCATGGCATGGCTTCAACCCACTTAGAGACATAGTCAACTACCACCAAGATATATTCTCAGTGCTTTGACTTTGGAAACGGTCCCATGTAATCAATTCCCCAGACAGCGATGAGCTCGATCTAGAGGTTGTTGGTGAGTGGCATGGCATCTCTTGAATTAATATTCCCGTGCCTCTGACATGTTCCACACCTCCTGATGAAGTCCTTCGTGTCTTCATATATGGTTGGCCAAAAGAATCCACTTTGCTAGATCTTAGAATAAGTGTGGAATGCACCATAATGCCCTCTATATGGTGATGAGTGGCATCGTTCTATGATCTTGATGCCTTCTTCTGCCGGTACACACCTTCTAAGCAGGCCATCAGAGCAAACTCTAAAGAGGTATGGTTCATCCCATATGTGGAGATGACTTTCATAGATAAGCTTCCGTGTGTTCTCCCCTGGTGGTACATAACCTGCAACCATAAAGTTAACAATATTTGCGTACCAGGGGTTGAATTTTGTGACCTTGAAGAGCATGTCGTCCTGCAGTGAATCATTGATGGGTAGTTCCTGCGAATTCTCAAACTGCATTCTAGACAAGTGATCGACAACAGAGTTTTCTACTCCCTTTTTATCTTTTATTTCTAAGTCAAATTTTTGGAGTAACAAAATCCATCTTATCAATCTAGGTTTAGCATCTTTGTTGGTGAGCAGGTATTTTAAAGCAGCATGATCAGTATAAACAATCACCTTAGCTCCTACTAAGTAAGATCTAAATTTATCAATAACAAAAACAACAGCCAGGAGTTCTTTTTCAGTTGTTGCATAATTAAGTTATGGTCCTGTCAGAGTTTTGCTAGCATAAGCAATTGTATGATGCTTCTTATCTTTAATTTGTCCCAAAACTGCCTCCACAGCATAATCACTAGCATCACACATAATTTCAAAAGGAAGCGACCAATCAGGGGGTTGAATGATTGGTGCAGAGATGAGTGGTTTCTTAATAATGTTAAAAGATTTCAAACATGCATCATCAAATTCAAAGGGAACGTCCTTGGCCAAAAGATTAGTAAGTGATCTAGCAATATGTGAAAAATCTTTTATAAAGCGGCGGTAAAAACCAGCATGACCAAGGAAACTATGGATCCCTCTGATATTTACAGGAGAAGGTAACTATTCAATTACTTCAATTTTAGCTCTATCTACCTCTATCCCTCTTTCGGACACCAAGTGTCCTAGCACTATTCCTTCTCTAACCATAAAATGACATTTTTCCCAATTAAGGACTAAGTGCTTTTCTTCACATCTTTGCAAAACCTTGTCTAAATTTTCAAGACAATCATCAAAAGTTTTTCCATAAACAGAAAAGTCATCCATGAAATCTTCCATGATTTCTTCAATCATATCAGAAAATATAGACATCATGCATCTTTGGAAAGAAGCTGGAGCATTACATAATCCAAAAGACATTCTACGATAAGCATAAGTTCCATATGGATATGTAAAGGTGGTTTTGTTTTGGTCATCTGGATGGATCAGTATCTGATGATAACCTGAATACCCATCAAGGAAACAGAAAAAAGAGTGGTTCGCCAGGCGCTCTAACATTTCATCAATGAAGGGCACTGGAAAGTGATCATTCTTTGTTGCCTTGTTAAGTTTTCAGTAATATATGCACTTCCGCCATCCAGTGTCGGTTCTTTAGGGGATTAATTCATTCTTTTCATTTTTAACTATAGTCATGCCTCCCTTTTTAGGCACAACCTGAATAGGGCTTACCCACTCACTATGTGGCACAAGATAGATAATCCTGGCGTGTAAGAGTTTTAAAACCTCTTTCTTAACAACCTCTCTCATCACATTATTAAGCCTACGCTGGGGCTCCCTAGAAGGTATAAAGTTAGGATCTGTAGAGATGCGATAGGTGCAAAGAGTAGGGCTAATTCCCTTTAGGTCTTGGAGCGAGTAGCCAAAGGCAGAATGATGCTTTTCTAAGATAGTTAGCAAGCGTAGGGATTCTTCCTAAGAGAGTTTATCACTTATGATCATAGGAGAATCCTAATCATTATTAATAAAAACATATCTAAGACCAGAAGGAAGGGATTTAAGCTCAATGGTGGGCTTAGGTGGTTCTAGCAATTCATCTAAAAGTTTGGATTCCATCGGATTTTCATCTTCCTCCTCGATGAAGAACTAGGCATCATCTTCAAGGTTGGGTTCGATCAAATAATCAAGAGATGCAACCTTAACCTCTTCCCTTGGGTCTTCCTCGAGAATTGGCTCACTCTCAGCATTTAAAGAATGAATAATGGGTATAGATAGTTTAAAGTTTTTTTCTCAAGTCCCGTTTGGCCTTCTTGGATAAGTCTTCAATTGGTTGTCCTATCAACAGGTCAAACTCCATATATCAAAGATATAAAAGCTTAGATGAACCTTGGTTCCTTTTACCTAGATAGGAAGGACATACAAAATTATCAACCTTGGGAGAATGTGTCCTGAAAGACCTTTCAATAACTTTGTTGTGGGGGTTAATGGCATGTGTTCCAATAAATCAAGAGCAAAAGATGCAGACATGATATTAATACCCACAACTGGATTGTAAAGAGCATCGAAAGGAGCTTTATTAATTTGGCAACGAATGAAAATAGAAGGTTAATCTAACCGAATCACATCAGAGGAAAGCTCTGATTCTTCTAACCATTCATTGCTTATAATAGATACTAGCTCTTTTGTAGTCTTTTTAAGGAAAGCTTCCTCAGAAGGATCTAAAGATTCTTCATGAAATGATGATTTCCTAGACTCCTAGCGTCTCCTCATAGTATGGTAATTCAAGGTGTTTCCATATTCATCAAAAAGTTCATCCTCGAATTCTAGCATAAAATCTGAAATCGGAGTTTCCTCCTTTTCGGGTGGTTCAGGATTTGGGACAACTGAAGTTGGTGATGGGTCTGGTAAAGATTCGGGTGCATTATTTGGGATTCTTCCTCTAATGGCTTGTCTTCTTCTTCCTCAGGGATCTTCTCTAAAATTTTCATAAGAATGCTTCTCCCTGCATTTGCGGAGACATGCAAGAACGAGCCTCCTGAGGCCGTATTAAGAAGTGTTGAGGATAACCTATCAAGACCCATATAAAAATATTGAAGAAGAATAGGGTCTTGAATGGCAAGGTCAGGGCTAGTATTGATAAGAGTATTAAAGCGTTCCCATGCCATGCCTAGAGGTTTGTTTTTCTTTTGTTTAAAAGATAGAATCTCTGAACGAAATTTGACTACCCTAGAGATGGGAAAGAATTGCAAGCAAAAGCTAGAACATAGGGCTCCCCAATCTCCTTGTCTACTCCCAATAGTGAGATTGTACCAACGTTTAGCTTTTCCCGTCAAGGAGAAAGGAAAGCTTCCATCGTAAGGTTTCGTCTGATATGCCCGCAATACGCAAGCATGCACAGGTCTACTCAAACTCATTTAGGTGGGAATAGGGGTTTTCATCATCTTCACCCAAAAAGGGTTGATCCTGAACCATATTAACTAAACACGGGCACAGCTCATAGCCAGGTGTTAGGATAGGCATTGAAGACTCTTTTGGCTATAGGTTGTGCTCGTGGGTGCACCATATTGGTAAATAGGGGTGAATTCTAGATCCATGGTAAAAAGAACAAAAGAAAAGATAAAAGTATAATACAAGAATAAGCTAGGTTCGAAGTTAACTCAGCAACTGTTCCCTAGCAACGGTGCTAGAAATGCTTGTTGGTATAAATTGATGCACACAGAATAATCCGCAAGCGCACGGATATTATACCGATATAGCACTTCACCGAGAGTAACCCAGTTTTATATCAAACCCAAAGAAACGGGTGTGAGAATAACCAAATCTAACTTATCCCAACTTCACAATCAAGGCTAGATAATAGGAGCATAGAGGAGACTACTAAGGTCTTCTAGTTCTAACTTCGGTAAGCTTTGTCTTCTATTGTTCAATTCTGGGGATAATACTAGAGAAAACACAGATAGAGTATGTTTTCTATAGCAATACTGTCCTGCTAGTCCTATTAACGGGAGGTGGACTACAGAGGATTCAACGAGGCTATAAAAGTCACCCTCGCGAGCTACCACCGATCTGAAAAATAGGGTACATCTATGAATAACCGAGTCTAAGCACTACGCCTACACTATGAATACTACTTTAACCCAGGAGCTACAAGGATTAAAGTACTCAAAAGAGAGTCACAAACCTAAAGAACAATATGAACAAGATGCTTACTTGAATTAGAAGTCGATTACCAGAGAAATCTCAGAAGCAAGCTCAAGAAGGACTTGATTCCGCTAGGTACAAGCCATAGAGAGAGCACCGACAGGCCAGTACTCCTCTAGAAATCTTCCCTCACACTCTATCTCTCTATGTCTAGAACTAGACTAGATCCTATAGAGGACTAATCTTCTCTTGATTGCTAGCTCTGATCCTGGTGGACATATGAATTAGGGTTCCTGGCTTCTCAACTCTTAGGATCAAATGAGCATTATGCCTGGGGGAGAGGCAGGGGCTAGATTATATAGCCCTGAGGGTCCAATGTGAGCCCTTGGATCAAACCGACTTAAGCAATGGCCTAGATGCATCCTCAAAGGCAGTGGGAAACCGACGTAGGAAGCTAGCTGACAAGTGGGCCCACCAGGGGCCAGGCGTGTAACACCCCGAGTGTTAGTCACAAGTTAAGCAGTCGAAATTGGAAGTAAGTAGGATATGTCAAGCAATGATTATGATCTCTAGTTCATAATTTTGAAATGATGATGAAGGTGTTGTGGTCCAATCTATGAAATTGAGTTCCAACTTGAACTTGGACAACACACCTTTGCTTACATGTGGACCCTTGTTAAGATTTCGCAAGAGTAATGTTAAACATGCTTGTTTCATGTACATTACATCAACATGCATCCATCTTGACCAGTGAAAAAGTTTCGTGAAGTTTGGAGCCAAGAAGTCACATGAAATGATAAGTTATAACCTTGATTGAATTGCTTTATTGAGAAAATGGGAATATGAGATGTTGACCAAACCTTGCTACCTTGCCCAAATGACTCTAATTGAACTCTACAACAAAAGTCATGAAGGGTTTGTGTTGAGAAAATGTGAAGAAAATGCTTCAATTGGTCAAAAACCCTAATTCTAGGGTTTAACGAGGTGCTACTTTGACCAAGATGAAGCAATGGTTTCTATACCAGATATGAAGTTTGACCTTTAATAAAAGTTGAAGTTTGAGTAGAGTACAACAAACTTTATTTTTGGACTAAGACCTGATTCAACTTCTAAGTGTCTCATATAGTGGTCTCAAATTTGAATGCAGTGTTGTTTTGACCCCTCTGAAATTTTTCTAAGTCCTCGATCTGTAGCAGCGTGATGGCAAGTTTGTGACATTTTATCTTCCAAATTTATATGGCAGCTCAAGTGGGTTCCTTACTATGAGTTTAAGTACACTTTGTGTTGGAAACAACAAAATAAGTTTTATCACTTTTGGAGCACGTTTGGACCGTTAAAATCAATTCCCAAAACTGCTAGTTTTCACTG
Organism: Miscanthus floridulus; assembly: GCF_019320115.1. Classification (NCBI taxonomy): domain Eukaryota; kingdom Viridiplantae; phylum Streptophyta; class Magnoliopsida; order Poales; family Poaceae; genus Miscanthus; species Miscanthus floridulus. Next base: position 78,906,318 of record NC_089587.1, read on the forward strand.
AACTTCGTGGATTTAAACTGAATGTCTGAATCGTGATTTCAGTTTCAAGTACTAATCTTTGGAGCCCCGGATCTCTTCAACCATGCAGAATCTGGCCTTGAGCTCTTAAGTAAAGTTGTTCATATCATGTAGCTCTACCAATTTTACCATAGTGCCTTGAGCTGATCTTGCTTGGATTAGGAGATAGAGAGGGGAGAAGTTGGAGGTTTTAGTCGGGCAATGGTGCCTGAAGCTCTCTCTCTCTCGCTCACTCGCTCCTGCTCCCTCGCCCTCTGCACTACACGCGTGCGCTGGAGCGTGCCCGCCATGGCCGACTTCTAAGCTGAGCTCTACAGTGCCACGTCCAACCGCTCACGCTCGCCTCCGTCCAAGTGGAACCGTGCCTCAGCAGCCCCACATCCACAGCACGCATCTATCGGCCACTTTCTCTGCTACAACGCCACCATCCGCATTCACAGGCACGTCCGCCGCAGGTGCCATGTGGCCAGGCCAACCTCAGGCTAAACCGTGGCTACCAACGGATGCGCGCGGACCCCTGGGTGCTCCCTGCTGCTGCCGGCCCCTACTGGCCAAGGCCGGTCGACCCTAAGCCATCCTCGCCGGCCGTCGGGGCACTGCTGCCGTGGCCGCGCCCCCTTGGGCTAAGCTAAGCTGTCCCATGGATATGTGTGGACTCCTTGGTACTCCGCCGCCACTCCATCGCCGCCGATGAGCCTCCTCCGGCCGGCATTGGCAAGCTCCCGTGCCTCCTCTGCTCTGATTCACGGCAAGGACCTCGTGCAAGAATTCAATGAAAGGGAAGGGCCTAACTGCAAAGTCTGTGACTCAGTTGAATAGTGCCTAGAAGGACCTATTCGCTGGAATCTGTTTTCATGAAAGTTCGAGGTCCTCAGTGCAAATCTGTTTTTCTTTTATGGCTGAAACTTTGGAAAATCATAATAAATTATAGAAAAATCATAAAATAGCAAATGAGGACTTTTTGGAATCCTTGAGAGTAGATCTATGCATTAAATTCATAATGTGATATGTGTTAGTAGAAAGTTTCTTTTGTTTTTATTTATTCTTGCAAAGTGCTTTTAAAAATCATTTTAAGTTGTCGGATGCATATCTTAAGTTATAGAAGTCCAAAAATGGTAATTCCAGTTGTGTTAATCTTGTGATGACATGCTATAGCTAATAAAAATATTAAGCATGCTAGTTGTGTACTATTTTTATAATGTTTTGATTTAATCTTGTTAAATAGGCAATTTTAGCTTGTTTTGCTTGTTATTCTCATATCTAAAGTTGTATTGCTCCAATATGAAATTTTTATGGTTGGCTATTGATACTATGTGTGTGATGTGGTAAAAATTTTATGGTCATTGGATGTAGTATGATTGAGTTATTGATTTAACTGGTTTAATGCATGATAAATGGTTTTCAATGGCTTATAAATAATTTATATGTGCAAAAATGTGAAATGTGGTTCCTTTGCCCTTGCATGGTGATAATGTGGCCTCAGAAACCCTAATATGGCTATATGTTTATAGAAAATAATGATCTTTAGATTTATCTTGTTCTCACATGTTTATTAATAATTAAGATTTGTCTTTTTCATAGCAATTAAATTATAAAATCTGAGCATGTAAGATTTGTACAGTAATCATGTTTTGTCATCATCTATATCTCATAAAAATTTGAGATCCAAATGAGATGTTTGCAACATCACCTATAATTAATATATAGGTTTTTATATATAGAAAAGCTAATGAAAGTTTGTTAGTAGATACTTATGTTTATGCCATGTAATACTTCTAATAATTGGTGCTAGGTAATGTGATTGCTTGGTTATAGTTAGGACTTGCATGGAGCTACATATATAGCAACAAAATGTTAGTTGTTAACAACCTAAATGGTAAATGCATATAGTTGTATCTCTATTGTTATGGCTGCATATACAGTTTTTGTGGTGGTGATATTTTCATGATGCAAATAATGTTTTCTGTAGATATGGTGAATACAAAAGATGTAGATAATTTCCTTATATTTCTTGTCCTAAAATTTCATGATTTGAGGCCTGATGGTTTAGGAGTTATCGATTTTAGAAGTTTGCAGTTAGATTTTGCATGTCCTCTGGATAGATCTGAATGATTGTATTGTTTGGCTTATGTAAATATGGAATCATGTATTGGTGATAATAGGAGAGTTGTAGTGCTTTTCCTAAGCTTTCTAAAATGTCTTAGATCATTATTTTTGGTGGTCTAGAACTCTAGTGATTGCTATTCAAAGTGGAATGGCACATTCTGTCCAAATCTGGACAGAGATGCCTTCTTGATGTTGTTTAACCTTGTTAGCTGTAGAATCATCTTAAATGATAATGAGAAAGTTATAGATAACTTAATAATATTTCCATAAAGTTAAGAATCATGTTTGCTGAATGTCTAGAACTCTAGTTATGCATTTCTGAAGTTACTATCAGTTTTCTATCCTTAGTTGTATAAGCTCTACTTCATGATGTATTTTGACCTTGTTATTTATCGAATCAGCTTTTGGTGTTAATAACAAAGTTTTAGATAATTTCATTAGCTTTCTAGAAAGTCTTGAATCACATTTTTTGCATGCCTAGAACTCTAGATATGATTAAAACAAGTGACTATGGTGTTGCTGTTCAGAATCTGTGTTTGTACCTAAAATTTTTTGCTTCACCTTGTTTTGCTTTATGTGTTGCTAAATGTGGCTCATGCCTTTGATGGTGTTAAGTTAATATACCTAAAACCTTGTGAAACTTGTGTCATGTTTGGTGCTACCTTCCTTGCTATCCTAGCATGATAGGTTGTGGGATGTTTAATTAAGTAACGTGGAGTGCTTATATATGTTCGGTGTAACCTTGTGCTCATCTTGAATACTTTTATGTGAGGCATCTCATATTGCCATTCTTTGCATTCATGCACTTGTATTGTTGCATCTCATCTAGGTACGCTAGATGCACCACGAGAAGAACGTGATGTTGGAGCCGAACTCGAAGATGGAGTTTGGTGAATCCATCCAGAAGACGGAAGGACTAAGCAAGTGCCGAGATGGAAGATGCTCGCCAAGCGAGTGTCTTCTAAGAAATACTAACCTAGTGTTGGATCTAGGCAAGCCTCGGAGCATTCTAAGTCTTCTATGTTTTACAAATATCACTTGAGTCCTTTATGTTCGATGTATTAGGTTGTAAGATTTGATTGAAACCACTTGATGCATAGAACTACCTTGTCCAGAAATATACCTTGAACCCTATCTAGGTCCAGGATCGAATGTATGCTTAGTAATGCTTAGACCGGAAGAAGTTGGGTGATTTTCTATCACCTACGAGATATAGGTGGATACCAAAATACGGTTGGCTATATTTGCTATCGTGGAAATAACCATGTGTTGATAAATAAAAGAAGACCGGGCGGGATTGTGATAGAGAACCAACAAGGCATGGAGGTGTTGGTGCCTATTTATCCCCGTCTGTGTCGGTTAAGGACCGATTCGCTGGACATCCTCATGTCATGTTGAACGCATGCCTAGCACTTAGTTGGCTGGATAAATCATTCCGACCATGAAGCCGAGTAGCTCAACTCAGGCCAGGACCCGATAAGTGAAAGTACGCACACTGGAGGAAGTAAGGATGTACGGGGAGCCAGTGGCGTGAGTCCAAGGGCAGGCCGAGCCTGAACTTCCTGGCAGACTGGTAGTATCTCTGAGGGTGCGACGCTGCTTGGATCCATGACTGTACCTGAGTTGTACCAAAGGTGACCTAAGACTACCTTGGCGCAGGTATGTCTGGGTTTGTGTTAGGAATAACTCTCCAGCTGATTGGAATCGATTCGAGTCATCTCTCCCGGATAGTGAGAACTTGACTGAGCAGCGGCAACGTAGCATTAATTGATGAAATTTAATGGTTATGATGAATATGGAAATGTTACACCAGCTATGGTTACTATTGCATGTTACTAAATAAGATTCCACATGTTTAGCACAGGTTAGTTGCTAATCTAGAGATGAATAGCTATAATTAACTTGGCTACCGAATTATAAAATGTATAGCTCAACTAGTGGCTTTTATGCAAAATTTTATCAAGCTAGCTCCACCTATAAAGCCTTACATACTCCTTGGTGTCACTTTATTTCTGGTTTAGGACGGGTAAGTCTAGCCGAGTACATTTGAGTACTCATAGTTTATCCTATCATGTTGCAGGTGAAGTTCTCGGCCTACTGAAGATGGTGGCTAACCACCGGTGGGCTCGGTGACTCTATATTTATTTCTCGTCTATATGATTTTATCAGAGGATGTCACTTATGCTAGCAATGTATTTGGAACTTATATTAATGTAATCATTTGAAAGCTATATTGTTTTCCCTTAACCGGTTTTGAAACCCAAACTTGTACTATTATTTGTATACCCATTTGTAATATTATTTTCGCTGCAACTCTGTGTATGTGATGTGTATTTGCTTAATCATGCGATCTTGGTTATGATGTTGATTTACCGAGGTCCTTCATGACACTCGGTGGACTACCGGATTTATATAGGTGAAAGTACGCGTGTGTCAACATATTTAACGGGGACAGCCGTACTTGATCTTGTATAAATTGGGCGGTTCTGTCACAGAGCGGCCTAACAGTAGGGCTGGGCGACCCCACATGTCAGCCACTCGGGCTCCGCTTTGGTGACGTGGCTTCTAGATCCTTCTAGAGTCTTCCCACGCAGGTACCATGATGGGATTCCGTATTTTCCTTTGACGATTAGGTCCTCCTTAGCGGTTTTCTGATTAAATCTTGCTGGAAACACAGTTTCACCAAAACTCACGGAATTTGTCAGTTTAAACCCCTAAGTCTACTTTAGTGATTCATTTATACCCTTATGCATTTTTAATTGACGGATAAAATATGTATGATAACTACCGTCAACACACTGCGTGTGTGTTGGTGCCTCTGCTGGCAGCTGGCGCGCGCTCACTAGCTAGCTTGTTCACCTCACCCATTAAGCGTGTGATTGGTTCCAAGGTTGATGTGGGATGGATTGGGTTGGGTCCCTTTTTTTGCCTATTTGGTTTGGAGAATAGGTGAGTTGGGTTCATCCCCAAAGGGAATATTCCTCGTAGGTTCGGGCTTGTTCGATTCCTCCAAATTGGAGAAATCAATTGAACCCACTTCCGTGCATCCATGTGCGAGTAGAGGTAGGCTGCGCAGCAGCCAGCAGCGGGCCACGTGCAGCACCGGCGGTGGCCACGCGGGATGGTAGGCCATGCTACGGCGGTGGGCTGCACGAGCACAGAGGAGCTAAAGGCCAGCGGCTTCACTGCGCTAAGAAGCAGCGACGACGACCTCGAGGACGCGGAGCGGCGGCCTTGGCTGCGCGGAGGAGATGAGAGACGGTAGTCACACGGGCGTGGAGGAGCGATGTCGTCGGCTGCGCTAGCACGAAGGAGCTATGGTGAGCGGCCTTACGGCGCGAAGTAGCAACGGTCATGGCTGCACGGTTGCAAACAAGCGGTAAACATGCGGGCACGAGTGGCGGACGTAAGGAAAAAGGACCCAAAGAATAATATATGGGACCCGCATGTCAGATGTTCAACCCATCTCAACCCAGCACTTCAACAAAAAAAGATGAACTTAACCCCTTAACCAAATAACAAATAAGAAATGCGAATGGCCTGTGGTCCAGTGGTAGGGCAGTACAGTGGGACACTGCCCATTATGGGATGCTACCCATTAGGGTTCAAACCCTGGTGTTGCACCTATTTTCTGGATATTTTCCAGAAAATACAGGGTACACGCACGCGTGTGTGTTTGGTGGTACTACACGTTTCCCGCGCAATGAAGGTTAGAGAGCCTTCCCATCTCTTATTTACATGCGTACGGACATATACGTGCGTGGTCCAATCCATCGTCCCTTGTGATCCCAAGGTCAGACACACGCTAAAAGTCGTTGGTGTCGGACTGCCCAACCGACAACCGTCACGACATGGCACACGTTTTCTCCACAGGCTCAAGTGCCACGATGAAACAAACGGCTGAACGAGCCAAAAGAAATGAAACTTCGCGTCGTTACCAAGCACCGCCAGTCCGGTGCACAAAAACAGCAATCGCCCAGCGGGGACAACTCGCGCCCACAGCATCTTACCGGCGTCAAATCCCACTGGCCCAACCCAACCCAACCCAACCCGTCAGCAAAAACCGTCGGCCCAAACGCGCCTTCCAGGCAGACCCGCTCGCGACCCTATAAAAAACCAGGACGATACCATCTCACCAACCAAAGCCCAGAGCAGAGCAAAACTCTTACACCAACACATCCCAAGAACACCGAGAGAATCCGAAAATGAGCGTAGAGATCCTAGACGGGAGCACGGTGCGGAGCTTCGTGGAGGACGAGGGCGCCTTCAACTCCTCGGTGGACGGCCGGTTCGCGGCGCTGGACGCCGACCACGACGGCCTGCTCACCTACGCCGAGATGGCCGGGGAGCTCATGAGCCTGCGCGTGCTGGAGAAGCACTTCGGCGTGGACGACGCCGTGGTGGCGCCCGACGAGCTCGCTGGGCTGTACCGCAGCCTCTTCGCGCGGTTCGACAGGGACGGCAGCGGCAAGGTGGACATGCACGAGTTCCGGGCAGAGATGAAGGAGGTGATGCTCGCCGTGGCAAACGGGCTGGGCTTCCTCCCCGTGCAGATGGCCGTCGAGGAAGGCAGCTTCCTCAAGGTCGCCGTCGACAGGGAGCTCGGACAGCTCGCCAAAGCTGCATGAAGTTCTTCAGCGCAACAGCCAGTGCTTGCTTGGAGTTTTCAGTTCAATACTAAATTTTGATGCGTTTCGTACTATTCATTACCACCATTTTTACATTGAGTTACAGAGTATTTGTAAGACTTATCCATGTAGTAAGTGCAGCTTGTTCTATGATCACGCAAAGACTTAATACGCGCAGATATAATAATTTGTAAGAGTATTCTTTTTGTGTGTAAGAATGGCATGTTGTATGGCCTGATTTCAGTTCAGACTCAAGACAAAACTACGTGATGGCAAGAAGCAGAGTTGATTAGTACTATGATCAAACACAGTTAAATCTGGGTAGGGCTATATATTCGGAGAATAATTTGAAGTTTAATTAAAGCTGTACTCCGTAGTTCACAAAATTATACCCCGTAGCAACAGCAGAGTGTGGAAATTAACTGTACATACAGAGAGCATTTCCAATAGTTCGTTACTACTGCAGTCAGCCAGCCGCTCTGCAAGGCAGCAGAGCGCGGAGCTGCACATTTTGTTTGTTCGTCTGTCTGCCCGCTCGTCATCGCCGGCCGGCCGGCCTTTGCGCTGTTGTCCCTTGCATTGTTCTCAGATCCTGGACGGGATGAGAGGCGTGGAATTCAACAGGTACGCCGCCGCGGCCGCCACGCCGCTGCCGAGCTTCACAGGGTACCCCACGTCCTTGAGCACCATCTCCACGCCGCTCAGGCATCCCAGCAGTTGCAGCTGTTACAGTGATTGATTAATTATTTGCCAATGTTGCAAATTGCAGTGCACAGCTAGGATAGTGCGTACCTCGTTGAGGTTGCCGAAATGGCCGATCCTGAAGACCTTCCCGGCGACCTTGTTAAGGCCGAGGCCGAGGCTGAGGTTGTACCGCTTCCACGCGTGCTTGACGATCTCGGCGCTGTCGATGTATGGCGGCACGACGACGGCAGTGACGGTGTCGCTGAAACACTCCTCCTTCTGGCAGCAGTTCTTGAGCCCCCAGGCCTCCACGGCGAACCTGCATTTCACATTCATGCAATGAATCAATCCGATCCATGGCCATGAGTCGAGCACCTGGTGGGCATGCAAGGAAACTCCACCATACCTCGTGGCTGTTCCAAGGCGGTTGTGCCTCTTGATGACATTGTCGAGCCCTTCCTCGAAGATGAGGTCATAGGGAATGATTCGCTGGAGTTAGCCTTGTTATGGAAGAACATAGGGAAAACATCGTTCAAAAGTCACTGTAATCATTGACGACGTCGATGAGCTGGTGCCGGCCTTCACTTCCATCAGAGTTCTTTGTGCTCAATATGCACCGGCTTCTACGCAAAATTTTATTTGGTTTACCTCCCCTAGCTTCTTGCAACATTGTCTGCATGCAGTCTGATTCTAATGACTCTATATAAGCAATGAAGCGTCCCCCACAAAAAGAAAATGAATTTTATACACACACTTTTTTGCGAGGATACACACACTAACGGAAAAAATGAAATTCAACGAATTGGGAGCGAAATTGAAATAGAAAAATTGACGGGGGAGGTGATAGCTAGTGCGGGCGAGCTGTACCGAGGGATCAGGTGAAGAGCACGGGGTTGGAAGTATCCCACGTTGCCTCTTTGTCTGCTCTGCCAGCCTGCCTCAGCTCCAATCAAGCCAAATATACACGCTGCATACACTTGAGTCCTCTTCTTTCTTGTGCCAAGGACCACGACCAAGAGACCGTGATGTTTCAGAGTTTGTACACCAGGAGTCACGAGTCACTCATCACTTTCGGTCTTACAAATATCTCGGCTCAATACGCATCAATTTGGGCCGCAGTGACTCGAGAGATCGATTTATTAGGCTTCTCACCCGCCCTGCCGTAGGTAGAAATGCTATAGCCTACTACAGTCTACAATGACTTGACTTTTTAAGGTTTGTCTCGAAGAAAAAGTCATTTTTACTTTTAGCTTCCTGACCATCGCCATGATCTGATTTTCTTCCTCGAAACATCTTACTGTTGAACTCTCAACCCGTTCAAATAACCTCTCTGCCTTGGTTTGAGTGGTTTTGAAAACGGTTTTTGTCATTTTAGTTAAAAAAACAGATAAATATCGATGAGGTTTTTAAACCACAGAAAATGTCTCTAGGTTTCTAAAATTTTTGATAAACATTCTAGAGATAGATTAGGATATGATGAATCTGAATAAAATGTTTAGAACTCGTGAAAATATCTCTAGAAGCTTTCAAAAATTAGGTTTAGCTCTAGAAAATTAAGAAAATATCTAGAAAAAACTAAAAATTTCCCGCACATTTTAATAAATGTATTGATGATAAAAAAAGAGATACAACCGGCATGGATGCAACATACAGTATTCCTAAAAGCATTCATGTTGTAGAAATTTCTCAAAACAAGTTGCGCATCATTTATAATGTTTTCATAATTTTCTAGATCTTTTTGGATATTTTTACTATTTTCGTAGAGGTAAACCTAATTTTTGGAATATTGTAGAAATATTTGCACGAGCTATAAATATTTAATTGCGATTTTCATATTCCAATATATCTCTACATTTTCCCTGGAAACTTTAGAAGCTCAGAGATATTTTTAATTTTAAAAACCTTATCAAGTATTTACCACATTATTTGTAACTGACAAAGATATAACTACCTTCAACCAGGGCAAGGAAATACAGTTTGGGGAGATATTGTTATCACGAACAGGGTCTCTGGGTTGAGAAGTTTATCATGAACAAATTATGTAAAAATTTGTGTATAAATTTTTTGAAAGACATTGAACAACAAAAGTTGTGCGTATAAGGTATGTTGTAAAAACATATTATATAAAATTTTAGCTAGAAAGTTTATAATGAGATATTGTTGTGATAAGATTGTCAGCTGGCGGCTATAAACAAAAATTGGGTTTCGAATATCACATAGAAAAAACGATAAGTTGTCTATAAAATTACTAAAAATACATTGAAAAAGTTATGATAAATTTTGTTCCGCAAAAAATGTTATACACAAAGTTAAGTATAGCTTTGCAACTTTTTTTTTAAAATGGAAAGTTGCAGAAAGATTTTTTTTTTTTTTGTAAAGTGAAAGTTATGGAGGTTGTCTGATGGTTCGTTGGTAGTTCGTTGAGTTGGTGTGATAATATCGCCATATAGGAGTATATGTGTTTTATTTGTTGTATCCCACGAATATATTTTCTAATGTATATGTAACGGGCAAAATGAATCAAGCATGACTGGGAGAAAATCATTAGGGAATTGAAAAGAAAAAAAACGCTGGGGACGTGGTAGCTAGCTAGGCCGGGTGGGGGTGATGGGGTTGTAAAGAGGGATCGGATGAGAGCACGAGCACGGGGTTAGAAGCATCTTTGCTGTTTGTTGTCTGCTCTACGCCGAGCAAAATACGTATGTGTACGCCGTACGCGCTGAATACAGCTCGGTATTCTTCTGCGAGACTTGGATATTTCAAACTCGGAGCAGACAGCAGAGCAGGTCTCTTCCATCCACTGATCTCTTTGAGCCTTCTCTGGCCCAGTAATATAATGGGCGGCATCTCGCGATCGCGAGCAGGGCGGGCTCATTTCTCAAGAATGAATCTGGGCCTAGACTGCCGGAGCATCAGTTTGGGCTTCTAATCCGGCCCGTACCACGGTGAGTCTGACGACTCTCCGGTTGGTCTGTCTTTGCTAGAGAAAATGTGGGCCAGCCTTGGAAGCCGAACAACCAAGGAACGACGAGTGTTGGGGGAAAAAAACAAACAAACTTGGATCCTACTATGAAAACACAGCTAACTTAAGTGGGAACGACTCGAGTTACTACCGACAGATAAGCCTGATTCAGTGGTTCTAAATCAGATCACCTGTGAGTCCCTCAATTTCTTTTCTCCTAATAAACTGAAAAAAGACTCTAGACTCGTCCAGTTGTATCGACTCACAACTGCCGAGTACTGCCGCAGTACTCGTAACTTTGTTGGAGTAACGCAATGCAATAGGCCAATAGCCCTGCTGCTCCTACGGGCAACCTAGCAGAGGCAGACAGGCAGAGAGAATTCCTTATTTGACACTGGGAAAATGAGTCGTTCCTTTCTTGGCCCTGAAATTTTCTTCGTTCCCTATTTGACACTCACTTCAACTTTCGTTCCTAATTTGACACTGCCGTCAATTCCGTTAGCTAACGGTGTTAACTGGACGTTAAAAAGACGTTTTTGCCCCTAGAAAAAAAAGCGGCGAAGCAAATTTGAGAGGAAAAAAAAACCTGCGCCTTTTTTTTGTAGCTGGGCGCATGCATCAGAGGCGGGCGCAGGTTTTTTTTCCTCTCAAATTTGCTTCGCCGTTTTTTTTCTAGGGGCAAAAACGTCTTTTTAACGGTCAGTTAACACCGTTAGCTAACGGAATTGACGGCAGTGTCAAATTAGGAACGAAAGTTGAAGTCAGTGTCAAATAGAGAACGAAGAAAATTTCAGGGCCAAGAAAGGAACGACTCATTTTCCCAGTGTCAAATAAGGAATTCTCCCGGCAGTTAATGGACGGCAAGCTCTCCCAGATGTGGCATGCGGACCGGCTCAACACCCATGGACCCATGGACGTACAAACACAGAAAAAGGGCGGAGATCCTTTGCAGGCCTCTCCCTCCGATCCCTACAGGCTGCCACAGACTCCGTGTTGGCCAACCACGACACGGAGAGGAGGCAAGGACAACCCCAATTGTCCATGGTCGTCGGCGTCCTGCTGCGAGAAAATCCGAAATCTTTGTGTTGTGGACTTGTGGTGGTGGCGGTGGCCGGTGGGATTGGGATGGAAACGGCCAAACGGCGCTGCGGATTGGGGCTTCACAATGATTGCGTCGACTTGTCCGACGTCTGGGTTGAGTGTTCCGGCCTCCGGGGGTGGCCGTGCCCGCGCGCCCTCGCCCTCGGAACACGCGAAAAGAGATGGGGGAAAGGACGAGAAAGCAAAAGGGCGGGCGGGACGGAGGATGACGAGCAGTCCAGTCAGCAGGCGAAGACCGTGGACCGAGACCCCAACCGCCTGCCCTGTTCCGCTGTTCGTCGGCACGCGGCGCGAGTGCCGTGGCAGGCCGCAGGCGGAGGGAGCCAGCCTCACTGCTACTCCTACTCCGTGCAGAAAAAACGAATGCATGCTGCTTCTGCTTCTGCTTCTGCTTCCGTACTGGAGAATAACCAGGGCCATTGTTTTGTGCGCCATCGCCTGTCGTCGCGAACCGCCGTCACCACCGGCCACCGCTCTGCGCCTGCTCGCTCGACCGGCACCGGCGGCACGACTACGAGACAGCCGGGGAGGCGGGGACGTCACGCCAACCCGCCCGCCTCGCCTCGCCTTGGCTTTGGCTGCATCTGCATGCCACTCCGCGCTGACACTCCGTACTAGCGTGCTTCGCTGCCACAGTGGCGCAGCAGTGATGTAACCGGTCGGTCAGAGTTTGACGCCGTCCAAGCCACCAGGAACTGCGCCGCGCCCGCCCGCCCGCCCAGCCCCCTGCAGCGAAAACGAAAAACCAGGCGAAAAGCGCCCGCGCGTGCTGCCTACTAGTAGTAGTGCTGCCCTGGCAACCCTGCCACGGAGCGGAGGCGTGCAGCAGGCCAGGCCAGGCCAGCAGGTGAGCGGCCAGCGCCAACCCCAGTCCCCAGGATGGCACGGCGCGCGCCGGCTGCCGCGTGGGGCCCTGGGGGGCGCGGGTTGGGTCGTTTTGGCACGGGTCGGGCAACCACCGCGGTGGGGCCGTGGGGGCGCGGGGTCCAGGGCGCACGAGGACCGCGCGCAGCGGGCAAAGCGGCAGGGGAGGGAGGGGTTGCCATCTGGACGGGCTCCTTCCGCTCGGTGCGGCTCTGCCGACTTGGGGAGCGGCACGGGCACGGCACATGTGTCTTGTGCGCGCGCGGTGGTGTGGCCTGCGCTTTATGCCCCGTGCTTTTCCGGTTTGGACCTTGGACTTGGCGGCTATTCTGTAGCGTTTGGGGTTTTCTGGCTTTCAGGCTTCAGCGATGCAGCACGACACGACGCTGGTGCTTCGTGGCAAATCAAATCAAATGCACCACCACAGCGTCCACAGCACAGGACATATACCCCGCCCGTCCTCCCTCCGTTCAACCGCATGCTGCGTTGGCTATTACACAGGAGAAGTCCTCGGTGGTTCTTTAGGGCGTGTTTGGAGCGTTGGCCCGTCGGCCTGGATGCGCCCTCCAGCTGCAGTGCGCGTGTTTGATGTCTATGGGCCGTCTCTCAGCCTGGCTCTAGGGAAACGCTCCCCCCCCCCACCGTTTTTCTAAGGCTCGGCCGCGTACGGCTCCTCGCGGGCGATTTGGAGGTGATTCCTGGCGGCGGCGGCGGCGGGCTCACGCGGGAAGTGTGAAACCTCCGTGCGTGCTCCCGCTTCCCGTGAAATCCGCCGCCTTTATAGGCGGCCCCTTAGGCGTCGAGCTCCCATCCTTCTTCTCCTTTGCTTGTCCACCAAATCCCGTGAGAGACCGACGGTGTGTTGAGGTGTGGTGTCTGGCGAGGCAACGTTCTTCCCCGGCGGGCTTCCTCTCCGTTCCCCCACCACGAATCTAGTCGGACACGGCGCCACACCGTCTTCCTAGCTAGGACTCCGGGAGGCGGTCGTCTTCTTCCTTCGTCTTCCTCGGTTCCGGTGGTGCGCGTGGTGGTGCTGTGTACCAGATCTGCTTCCTCTTCGTCAGGATCTGCTTCTTCTTCATCGCCTCATCTTCTTCTTCGTTTTGCGCTTCACGTCTCCTCCATCGACCACCCCGAGGTGAAATCGACCCCCAATCCCCATACTATTTGCTTTGGGTGATGCTAGGGTTTCGATATATTTGTACAAGATCCTATCTTTGTGGCTTATCTGAACTGTTGGTGCCGGTTGATTAGTTATGCGATGTTGGATTTAGGGTTTGGCTTGAACTATTCGTTTGTTCTGACTTCAGTATGATTTCATGCTATTTGTTTACCTATTCTTATGGTCGATGATGACGTCCATTGCATGGGAGGCATGTTCTATCATGCAGCCGTGCCTACTTTTTTGTTGACTGATTACATATCCATGTTGAGGCCAACCAGGGTCAATTGAACTCTATTTGTCTTGAATGTTCATGCATGTAGATGGATCTTGCCCAAACCGTGAGCTGATGGCCAATCAAGCTGCTGCCTTGGTAGTTGTTATGGTGTCTTATGTTGTCACTAGGCTTAGGAGGTCCAGGCCAGAACCAGACCCTTTGTTGTACCATCTTAGCAGTGATGCTGAGCAACATAGGAAGCAGACCTTGCAAGCCATTTTCAACTCCACAGATGCAGAGTGCCTTGTAACACCCCGGTGTTATGCCTGCATTTAGGCATTTCTAATCATACATATCGTGCATCATCAAGCATCCTATTCATACACGCATAATCTTGCATATAACAACTGAAACATTACTTCGAAACATACGAAACATGTTTGTGAAAAGAAAATGATGCATACACTTATTAGAGTTGTTTTGCTCTGATTCTTGCTTGCTAGTTGAGTAGAAATTGTTGGTTAGGCTTGTAAATCATCTAGAATTGTTTAGCACAATTTTTGGAGCAAGGTTTGCATTTGAATTATTGCCAAATTTTGCTTTAAAAATATTTCCCCAAAATTAGGGTTTTGAGTTAAAATTTAACTTTTATTCTATAATTAAAAATCTAGATAGAATTGGACTTTGGTCATAAAAGCAAAATTGTAGGGAATTTAATTCTAAGCAATTTTCATTTTTGGTACATTTTCAAAAGAGGTCATTTTCTTGCTCAAAATAATGTTTGAATGGTGGCATTTAAAAAAAAATTTGTTGAAAATAAATTGAAAATCTCCATTTCCTTTTTCCGGGCCGCCGCCTCCTTTCCGGCCCAGCCCCGCAAGCCGGCCCAGCAGAGCCCCCGCGCGCCTCGCGCTTCCACCGCGCCCCGGCCCAGCACCGCGCCGCGCTCGGCCTGCCTCCACGCGCCGCGCCGTCCCCTGCCGCTCGCCGCGCCGCGTCCCGACCGCGGCAGAAGGCGTCCGCCGCGTGGCGACCGCATGCTGGCGTCGCCCGCCGCGCGGCAGCCGTGGCCTGGCACCGCGCCCACGCGCCCGCCTTGACCTGCCGATGCCCGCGCGCTCGCTCACTCGCGCCCGCACTTCCTCCCTTCTCCGCCCTCGCCGCGAGCCCGAGCTCTGCCTCTCGCCGCGCCGCGCACCCGCCGGCGGAATTCGCCGCGGCTTCCCCACCTCGGCTGGCAATCCCGCGCCCGCAGCTCCGCCTCGCCCTCCTTCAAGCTGTGCTCGCATTTGCGCCGCCTTCCGAGCTCAGGTAGAGCCGCCTCAGTCTCGCCACCGACGGCCATGGCGCCGCCGTGCTCGGCCGCCATGGGAGTCGCCTTCCTCCTCTTCTCCAGCCCCGCCTAGCTACCCTACCGCACTCACCATCTTCTCGCGCGTCGCATGCGCCCGCTAGCCCGCCTTGCCTCGGCCGGAGATGGCCGCCGGCCTCGTGGCCGAGCCGCGCCGCCGTGCCAGCGCAAGCGCCGGCATGGCCCTGCCTCAGCCAGGCCGGCCAGGCCAAGTGGCCGTGGGCCGAGCCCCGAGCCAGGCCGACTTCCCCCTCCCTCGCGCTTGGGCCGCGCAGGCCGGTGATGGCCATGGGCCAGCTGTTCCTTCGGGCCGGCCCAGCATTCTGAAATGAATTGATTTCTATTTATTATTTGTTATTTGAAACCAAAAATGGTTTGAAAAATGTTTGGATGGTCAAATTTGCTCCAAATTTGTTGAAACAAAATTTGCTAGGTTCCTTATCACCAGATCTACTAGGGAAAATTATTGCATGTCATTTTTGGGATACTTTTCTATAGGATTTTATTTAATCTTGAATATTGCTGATAACTTGAAAAATATGTAGAAAAATATATAGGCTTCAGAAAAATACGATTCCAAGTTTGTTAATCTTCTTGTGTCATGTACTTCTTAGGAAAAATATGTTTCATACATGTGCTGTGGGAAAATTTAGAGGTGTAGTTCAAGCTCCTTTTATAACTGATTTTTGTTATTTTTGCTAGAGAGCAAACCTTGTATAAAACATGCATGTGGTAATTTTTGTACAGTCATTATATGCTATTAAGAACCTAGGAAAAATACTAATTCTGTTGTTTGACACTTTTCATAGTACAAAGTAATTTCATGCTCATTTTTATGCTATAGCTTGTCATTTTTGTGTAGGATAGTTTACTTATCCAAATGCCATGAAATTTTTATGGTAGTCTACTTAGAGTAGTATTATGTTACTGTAATTTTCTCAGATTTTTAGGAGCATCAGAAATATATGTTGCTATTCAAACCTATTATTAATTAGGGTTTAAGCAAGTGTTGCTTTAAGTGTGATTAAGAAATTTGTAAAGCTTTGGTGTATCTTTGAAGCATTTCATAAGATATGTTAACTTAACATATTAGTAGTAGAAGAGAATGCAGTAGATGACATGTGCTTGTAGTATAGTTTCTTGAATGATGTTGACTACCTTGCATTAAACATATCCATCGCATTCATCTCCTTCGATGCACCGTTTGCATAATCACTTACGCGCATTGCATCATACAGGATCGCAGACCGAGAACCCAGTCGTCATACCCGAGGAGCCCGAGGAGCAGTTCGAGGCGCAGCAGCAGGAAGTGCCAGAAGCCGACGAGGAGGACGTTGAGGAACTTCCGGAGTGCCCCGATCACCGTCCGAGCTCCTTCGAGAGAGGCAAGCCCCGGAGCATTTTTCTCCTGGTTTGCAATTAATTAATTAAATGCTTTACTTTAAGTTGATGCATTACGTTCAGGAGTTGTTTGCAACCGTTGCTGCATTATACCTTGCTTACCTTTGTTATACTATATCCTTGTTACCCTGGTATCCGCAGTCGAGTCAATGCTTAGCTGGCTTAGACCGGTAGAAGTCGGGTGATTTCCTGTCACCTGCGAGCTATAGGTGGTTACCTGGATCTGCTTGGATGACTATGAAGTCATGGTATAACTAAGTGTTAAATGAAGTTGAGACCGGACGGAGACTTGCAGAGTTTTGAACTGTAGTGTTTCTGTCTGTGTCGATTAAGGACCGACCGTTGTTGGGCCTCGAGTCATGTTGAACGCATGCCTTACATTTAGCTGGCCGGATAAAGTACCTTCCGACCGCGAAGCTGGGAGATTTTTCGGGCCGAGTAGATTGCCCGCAGCGCACTGTGCCGAAGCAGGTGTGGTAGGAAACGGGGGCGGGATGATAAGACCAAAGTGCAGTCGGTCGGCCCCCGGGTACATGTGGTTCCTGGCAAACTCGAGATACCTGGAAAGTTGGCTCGGTGATCAATATCTCACTTTAGCGGGTGAGTGAGATTTGTGTAAGGAATAAATCACCAGCTGGTTAGGAATCGATTCGAATCGCCATCGCTCCTGGATAGTGAGCACTTGACTTGAGTGACTTCATCGTAGTAAATGTTATGGAACACTTGGACAGTTATAATGAATATGACGGTATGGAAGTTGCTTAATGATCATTGGTTATCATTGTCTGCTTAATCACATGTTTACTCTAGTATAGGTGCAAACCTAGTTGACAGGTTAATAATAATTAACTTGGCAATAATGCTTTTAGAAAGGTTCTTGAAATGCTAAAATGCTTCTTTTGCAAATGAGTCAGCTACCCTACTATAAAGCCCTTCATAATCCTTGGTGTCATTTATTTTCGGTTATGTCGGGTAAGTCTGGCTGAGTACCTTCTCGTACTCAGGGTTTTATTCCCACTTGTTGCAGATGGGCAGATGTACTATGGCTACTGTATCAACTGCCTGTATCCTGCGATGGGTGATGCTTAGGACCATGGGCATGGTCATTCCTTACGTCTCATCTGATGCTTTTGTTGGAGATGATCATTCGCTGGCACTATATTTGAACTCCGTGTGAGTGTGTGTGGTTTTAAACAAATGACTTCCGCTACTTTTTATTCGAACTTGTTTTGTAATAACTATATTTAAACTCTGATGTATCTGTATGCAAACTTTTATGTAATATGTGATTGGTGACCGCTAAACTTATTACGATCATGGCTGGGACACGAGTTGGTTTGAAATCCTTCATGATTTCACGGACTACCAGGTTATACGGGCTTAAGTTTGCTCAATCGTCTGCTCCGGTGGATGATTTTCTTACTTAATTTCGTATAATTGGTCGGTTCTGTTACATGCCTATCCATGATAAGGATGACCAAAGCTCCTTTTTTGCTCTTTGTAACCTTTTTAGAGATAGGGGTCTTGTACTTGAAAAGGCTGGGTGCACAATTGAGGAGCAAGTAGCAATGTTCCTTCATGTTGTTGGACACAACCAAAGGTTTATGGTAGTTCACCAGGCCTTTAGGAGATCAATTGAGACTGTCCATAGGCACTTTTCATAAAGTTTTGTATGTTGTTGGTGAGCTTAGAAGTAAAATGATTAAGCCTCCTACACCTAGCATTCATCCAAAGATCCTTGGAAGCCATAGATGGAACCCTTACATGCAGGTAACTGTCACTTTAAGTGTTAAACCATAACTCACTCTAAGTATCAACCAATGCACTTATCCCACGTACATAATTTTTTAGGACTGCATTGGTGCCATTGATGGCACCCATGTGTTGGCAAGGGTGTCTAGACACATGCAGTGGGATTTCAGGGGTATGAAATCAAACCCCACATAGAATGTGATGGTTGTTGTGGACTTTGACCTCAAGTTCACATATGTACTGGCTGGCTGGGAGGGCTCAATACATGATGCCCTCATCCTTGCTGATGCCATTGAAAGAAATGATGGGTTCATTGTGCCTGAAGGTAACTGAAACCAACTGTCCACTACACTTTTGTCCTTACCATGTCATAGACATTCACCAAGAGCATCTCTGGTGCACTTGTAGGTAAATTTTACCTTGTAGATGCAAGATATGCTTCCCGCAGTGGCTTCCTTGCTCCCTACAGGGGGTGAGGTACCATCTGTCTGAGTATGACAGTAGAAACTACCCAACCAATGCAAGGGAATTTTTCAACCTGAGACACTCCTCACTTAGGGTCGCAGTTGAGAGGGCTTTTGGTGCTTTGAAGAACATGTTTTGTATTTTAGACAACAAGCCATTCCACCCTTACAAGACATAGGTCAAGCTTGTTATAGCCCATTGCATTCTTCACAACTGAATCCTAGGTTGTGGCCTTGACCAAGCTGTGCCACCAGAGGACTGGTTGCCACCAAACCAGCCTGATATCCAACCTGTACATGAGCTACTGTCTCAAGACTCCACTGCCATGTCCACTAGAAGAGATGGGATATGTAATGCAATGTGGCAGGGATACCCAGCCTGCGCATGAGCCTGATACCCAGCCTGTTACCTAGTCTTTGGCCATGAAACTCAGCCATATAGTGGTAGCAACATAGATGAATTATGATGCTGCTGTTGGATGGCTGTGTCCCATGGCCAAAGCTTATGTCTATTCATGATTCTGATGTTAATCTCCTACTGTTGGGCCCAGAACTGTTGGGCAGAACAATCATGTTGTAAGGCACTGCCATGTCCTCTGTTGGCTAATTTATTTGAGATCAGTTGTTCCTTATTCTCTTATGAACTGTTGGTTTTGTTTCTTTTGATTGGTGAACTGCGAGAAATCTATAAGGCCTATGATGCAAACAATATATACATGAGGTCGTTGTCTTGTTTACCTGGTCTTTGATGTTTTTCATGATTGTCATCAAACCCTATGTGTGCACATACATTCCCTTAACAATAGCCCTTCTTTCTTGTGCTGATGGCAGTGAGTGGATGTGCACAATAGGGTTCTATGGCAGCCATGACCTTGGATTTGCATTTGTTTGGTTGTTCTATTACCTGCAATTTGTAACTTACTATTCTTCTGGTTTTTTATTTGTATGGCAGCTACCAATGATATAGACATTGAATTACACCACCAGATTCTAAAGTTGGGGCCAATCTTTTGTAACAATGCTTGTGATGTCATACTTGTTGATTTGAACCTGATGATGCTAGTCATCAGTGAGGGACTCGAGATCAACGATTTGTTTCGTAACAAACCGTAGATCTTCAAGTTTCACACTCATGGCTAGTTTCATGCATTACATTTGACTGAGGCTAAAACACTATTTATTTTCACATAAATGTCAACTTGTTATGTGGTTTTCTATGGGAAGCCTCTAGGGATTTACCTGACTTGCATGAGTGCAGTAAGCAAGTTCTTGGGGTCAGAAATGCTATATACAAGAAGTATATCAACTATGAACAGGCTGTTAGAGATTTTCAGGCAGCAATGAGAGATGTCAATCTATCTCATGGAGCAGCAGCTCCCCTCCCCTATGATTTGGTTCCTGATGATGCTTTTGCTCCAATCATTGCTCCTTTCTGATGGTAATGTTAAGGCTGACTGGCGGAAGAAGGTGTTAATCACCTCACTTGTTATCTTTCTGTTTGGACTATGGATGAAGGAGGGCAATATTGGCTGGTACGACTGCCCCACTTAGGCATATGATGACTACAACTAGATGATGGATGAGCTGCTGTTGTGTCTTACTAATTTCTGTCATCCATTTCTGTTACCTATCTCCTATGTGTTGTTCAAGGACTGCTGCTTACTGATTAAGTTGTTGATGTTGTTATTTTACCTTGCTTCATTGGTACTTTTGTAAAGTTAGAGCAGCTATGACTCCATGGCTAATTACCTAATTTGTCTGAGGCCGGTTGGTTTGATGATGTTGGATTACTCTTACATATCTCCTATCTGTTGTTCATTTCTGTGTTATTCTCCATGATTGCTGGGCCTGGCCGGGGATCAAACAGGATCTTGAAATGGCAGTTGAGGTAGTGGGCCTTGGGACTGACTCCCTTATGTGAAATCAAACACAATCTGCGTTGGGCCTGGTCCGCTTGGTACAGGGAACCAAACAAGGAGCCTTGCACCGTTTTCGGCCCGGCTGTGGCTGGCTTCTGGCCGCGTACCAAACACGCCCTTAGTTACATTTCGAACCATGGCATGCAAGCTTATATACATTAAGTTTTAGTGCCATATCGTATCACATACTATTTTTAAGTTTATATGTCAAGCTTTAGTGCCATATCATATTACTTTTTAAATAATACAATGAACGATATCAATAATATAAATAGTTATGTGCTGGCTTCGCTCCTGTCTCGACAAGGCACGCATTGGTGATTCTCAAGAAATCACAACGGTCATTTTTACCATTTTGATGTCCGGATTTTAATTGATTATGTGCTAAAGTAACCATCCTTAAATCGTGTTACAGTCTCAGATAACAATGAAACGTAACGCGACTGTTTCTGAAAAAAAAACTTTTTTTGTTAGTGCAAGTATGATGTCCCTCTGTGCATCGTTGGCGTTACTTTGTGCATGGCAACCGTTTCAGCATGACTTACAAGCCATGCAACGTCCCGCCTTCCCTATCCTCTTTACCTATCCACCTCCACCATGCGATATCCATCCTTCCTCGACTGCATACTCCCCTCCAAATTAAATCAATATATCTATATCTACTTGCTGATTTCTAACCCTCGAAACGACACAAATACTTCTTAGACGCTTTATGAATTTAATCATGAGTTAATTTTACCATGGACAAGACAGAACCCACTACGTAAAACTAAATTAGTGGATAAACACTGGAGTATCACTGACTTGTCATTTGAGGTTATACGCAAGTTCACTCTTACGCTATTCCAAACTTGTGGATACACACCGGAGTCTCGTTGATTTTTCATTTGAGGCTATACTCAAGTCCACTCCTAGGTTATTCTAAACTAGTGGATACAATTGGAGCCTTAATGATTAGAAGTTATATTCAAGTCAACTCTTAGTTTATTGTAAACCAGTGGATATAAATAAGAGTCTCAATGATTTCTATATGTTTGAGGTTATATCAAAGTCCAGTCCACTTTGCATTAAAAAAAAAGTCCAGTCCACTACTAGGTTATTCTCTCCCTAAAACCCAAAATTTCCAACAGGTACACGGGCACCCAATCTTGGAGCCATAAAAGATCCGAGGTGCTGGATCGCAAAAGCGCCCCTCGTTTCGTCTATCCCCATCCTCCACCAGGACCGGAAGCCGCAAGCCCAGCGGCGGAAAACCACAAAACCACCAAGCCGAGCGTGAAGGCGCCCGAACCACCGCGAGCCCCCGCCCACCACCACCCCACGAAACCCAAACGCGCCTCCTTCCGCAGCGAGGGATCCCGCATCCCCCCGCTACCCGTTTCAATTTTCAAAAGGGCGTGGAGGCGCCGCCTCCGCCGCCGCCGCCACCGACGAGGGAGGAAACGCCAGGCCTTCCCCTCCTCCCCGCCCCGAGCCAGCCCCGATGTTGTCCGACCAGGAGCTGGCCCAGTACGTGGAGTCCCTCGTCCAGCACACCGCCGCGCAGGGCGGCACCGGGATATCGGCGGATGCCGTGGTGCGCCAGCTCGGGGCGCAGCTCGGCGTCGACCTCTCCCCCAAGGCGCAGCTCATCCGCAGCGTCCTCGTCGCGCTCCTCGGCCCCGCCGCCGCTCCGGCGCCGGACCACGCGGCCTCGCGGAAGGACCCTTTCGACCCCGCAACCGCCGCCGGTGCCGGCGGCGGCGGGGCCCGCGCCGAGGCTCCTGGGCAGCAGCTGCCCTTCTCCACCTCCGCCGTCGCGTCGTCGGCCCCCGCCCCGTCGACCGCCGTTCCCCACTTCTTCCCTCAGCAGCACCAGCACCAGATGCAGTCTTTCCTCTCCGCCCCGCAGCAGTACCAGCAGCACCAACGTTCCGGCGCGCCTCCCTCGCCGTTCGACGTCCCCGCGTCGTACCGCTACGGGCACCAGCCCTTCCCGCAGGCCGACCAGGCGCAGCTGCAGAGGCTCGTCCAGCTACAGCAACAGCAGTTGGCCGCAGCGGCGAGAGCAGCGGCTGCAGCGGCACCCACTCCGGCGGAGAGCCCCCGTGCGCGGGCGCCGGCACCGGCGCCGGCTGGCTCCAAGAAGGACAGGTGACACTTCCTGCACTTAGTTCCCCTTCATTCCCCCCTTCGAGTTAGGGTTTGGAGTATCCACTTAGATGCTAGATGCGTGTGTTTCGTGCGGTTACATTCAGTTAGGTAGAGTAGCTTCTACGCGAAGCGAAGCTCCTAAACCTCTAGGATCGAAAATTTTCCCCTCTAGGATCGAAAATTTCCCCCTTTCTAGATTTGTTTGGTGATTTGAGGTGGGATTAACTGGAAAAGCTTACATGTTTTTTTGGTGGTCACACGGTTTGTAGTGGTACGGATTTGGGCTTGATTGTTTCTGGTGGACAGAAATATTTTATATCAGGATATGGTTAGTGGGGTTGGGTGAAGTGGAAGGAACTTGTTTTCAAGCGCTCCAGTTGGTTCATTTGAGAAATTTTGTGGTGCCATTTCTGCTTGTACTAGACATTTAATGCCCCGTGGTTCCAAGCTTAGGGGAGGCAATCATCTTGCGAGTGTACCTGTGAAAACCTTTGAATGCTCCCGTAGTCATGTCAACCATTCATGCAGAATTAAATCCCATGAGGTCATTAACATTGAAATGGATTCACTCAATCCCATCAAAATGTTTGCTTTTCAAGCAACCGGCTTCAAACAAAGAAGCTTATCCATAACTGCCAATTTGATTTGCAGAGTGGGCTCTACGTTTAGGTACAACGAACTAGAAAGGAACCTTTCTGTTTGCTATGTCGATTCACTTGAAAGGAATTTATGGCACTTTTTATGTACTAAATCCGTATTACTATTCTGCAAACACCAAACTCTTCTGCATGTGACAATGTTCCTGATAAAAATCTCGACCCTCACTTCACTCTGTTGGAATAAGATATGGATATGTCCCCTGTTCTCAATTGTCACCGTCGGCTGTCATTTGTTGAGTTGAGCCTGTTCACTGAACTCGCTGTTCTTGTTGTGGCAATGTAGCAGTGCTAGTGCTGGAGCAAAACGAAGAGGTGGTCCTGGAGGGTTAAACAAAGTCTGTGGTGTGTCTCCAGAGCTGCAAGCTATCGTTGGTGAACCAGCCATGGCTAGAACTGAGGTCCAGTCTTTCTAGCACATCTTTCTAATGCCTTGTCTATATGTCTACATTATGGCAGGGAACCTGACACTGTTAATCAATGCAGATTGTTAAGCAGCTTTGGGCGTACATTCGCAGGAACAATTTGCAGGATCCTAACAATAAGAGAAAGATTATATGCAATGATGAGCTCCGATTAGTTTTTGAGACTGATAGCACAGACATGTTCCAGATGAATAAGCTTCTATCTAAGCATATACGTCCCCTGGAGAGTAAAAGTAGGTGTTTCTCCTGACACACCATATCTACTTCTTTTACAAAACAATCATATCTTGTGTACTGAACCTGTGGTCCAAATTCTTGCAGATGATTCGAAACGAGCAGCAAAGAAATTGAAGCCAGAGGGTGGTGAACCAATTCCTTCGGTTGAAACTGATGTTAACCAACTTCCCCTTACGGTTTCTGATGCTCTTGCAACCTTTTTTGGTACGGGAGAAAGAGAAATGGCCCATTCTGAGGCTGTTAAGCGTGTCTGGGATCACATTAAAAGCAATAATTTAGAGGTTTGGATGATTACTATCAGAACTGTTATGTGCTACTATTCCTTTTTGAAATGTTGGGTCCAATACTAAAGTATTAAACTCCAAGTGGGCTTTGCAAGTAATTTGTCCAACCTTGGGAAACTAAAGAAGGCCAAAAGAAACGTCTATCTCTGTTTTATAGTACCAGAATATCTGTGTAGAAAAAAGGGGCATAATGTTTGAATTCAGAAAGTTGGCTTACTATTTCTTTTGGGATGAAAATGTAAATGCATCAATATTGGTAACCTGTAACTGCATTCCCTGCGCTTTAAACTGATGTCATACATGAAAACTTGTCTAATTCATGACAATTTTTGTTAGTTGAACTGTTGGACACCCTGCTTGGTCAATATCTGTTTTTCTTACTTGGTAGATCTCTTGCTTTCTATTTTCTATCAGATTTGAGTTTGGTTGGTGGCATGGTAGTTGTTGGTTGATCAACTAGATGCGTACAGTGGTTGTTTCTAGATACATGTTACCGAGTGTATATATTTCACATGTGGTTTAAGTTTTGAACTTGAACTATTAAATGGGGTCAGTGTACTTTTCAATATACTATAACACCATGACGATATATGGGAATCGTTATTTTTGCAAGTTGTTTTTTTGCCTACCCTTTTGACCTATGACAAGAGTGAAGCATAAGCAAAGCATGTTCCATATAAGCCCATCTTTTCCTTTGGTGTTTTCATACGTAATTTACCAGCAATGATTTTGCCACCTAACATTTCAGTAATGATAAATCTGAACATAAGCAATAGGTGATTTGTATTATTGTCTACTGTACTGCAGAAATCTACTTTTGTCTATGGTGTAGTATAATGCATCCTTCTATTTTCGCCTGCCTTTTCTGTTTTCCTTTTTTGTTTTGCTGCCATGTGAATTGCCTCCATTCATATTTGTGGTTTGCTTCATTAGTTAACTATTTTTCTGGGGTATATTTTCTGTAAAATACCTAGATATCTATGTTTGAATAGTACTACTTGGAAAACAGCTATTGAAGTGCCTGAACCATGACTTGGGGATCTTGGTGGGTTTCAACTCTAGCCTACCCCAACTTGCTTGGGACTGAAAGGCTATGTTGTTGTTGTTGTATATTTTCTGTAAAAACAGATTATAGGTACTTGTATAACCGTCTGGTGTCTGCATAAGCGCAAACAGGTTTGTAGTCTGATTGGTTTTCTTCTCTTGTTATGGTTACAGGATCCAGAGAATCCTACAGTGATACTATGCGACTCGAAACTTAAACAACTCTTTGGATGTGATAGTCTTATTGCTCATGGTGTCTTTGAGTTGCTTTCAGACCACCTTTACAAGCAATCTACTAAGATCTGACTGGTCAGTTATCAGACTCTCTCTTAATAGCATGCTTATGTAATATTAAGTCAAATATGTTTCCCTGCCTAGTAGTACTTGTTGGAGAACATCCATCCTCTTTCAGTTGTTTGCTTTTGGGTCCTGGTTTGCCCCCTTTTAAATATGTTGCACTAGTAAAAGGAGTCTACTGACAGCAGTCAAATTGGTACTGTAAAGTTTTGACTTAACAAAATTTAGTCATTTTATTTTTACTCTGTAGATCTCTTACATTATGAAGTTTCGATGTCATATGGTAATGCAGGAATATGTGATTGTTTAGCTGTTGGCTGCAGGTGATACATTTTCTGGATTCAGTTGGGCTAACATCCTGGTAGTAGGCACTGATGAAAGGAGACAAGAAATCCGCTCAAAGTGTTGTATCTTCCATATTGGTCAAGACTGATTTACAGTAGCAAGGAAAAGGGAATGGCAGTTGTGGCATATTATCTAGTGAGACATAGTAGTCCATCTGACTTTCTAGTTTGTTAAATAGGGAGCAGCTTGGATGCGAAGTTTAAAAGGACAGCGAGAGCTGATGTACTTTGCCTGATGTAAATTCAGCAACCTTAGGTGCGTTTTCTGGTAAGAAGTCGCTTTCTCGTTAGCTAACCTGGAAGCCTCTTGCATTGCTAGTGTCCTAAGTTGACTCAAGACATCTGTACCCCCCAATGTTATGTTGTAGGTGATACCTAACTTATACAGTTTAGATCGTTATCCTGAATGTTCATCCTTTTTCTTCAACCCTGTATCATCATATCCATCTTATGGACAGTAGTTGTTTACAACAAACAACTACTGTGCATCGTGGCTGGCCATGTTCCAGAATTTGGTATTTCTGTTTCTGCAATGATGCAGACCATTTACAAGATCCTGCAACTGTACAACGCTAGATGATGCTTGTTTCTTGTTCTCCTGGTGATGATGATGAACCCTACAAGTTGTTGAACAATGCGTAGAACAGTATCATGACCAGGAGGCCGATGATGACGCAGAAAACGATCGTGCTGCTCTTCTTCTCGTCAAGTGTACCTTCTGGCAGGACCTTGTGCACGATGGTCAAAATTACAGCGTCCAGATTCTGCAGTCATGATAAAAATCAAAAACTGTTTAGCCTTTTGGAAACAAGTTTGTCATTGCTACTCCCTCAGTCCCAAAATAGTTGACACTTTAGTTATGGGTCTGGACAGACATTTGTTCAGGTTCATCATAGCTAAAGTATCAACAATTTTAGGACAGGGGGAGTACATCAGTGGTAACTTTGTTTCAGAATCTGTTATCTGTTTGCCATGCACGCATGATGCTTGCCTGCTGGATGGTCCCAAGAATCCTCTGAAGCAGTGGCACGCAGGTCTTGTTCACTTGGCTGCACCAGCAGGAAAACAAACGCGATTCAATCGATTCTTTGACCCTGCAACTACCCTAATCCCTAGACGTGACATTGCTGCATATGCAAGTATGCGAAACATATGGTCTTTACGGGACAAAATAGACGGTAAACACCAGTAAACTTACCCAGGGTTTCAGTTAAACCAGACGCTAGGAATTTTGTTACCTGATGAGCAGGAGGCCCCGGTAGACGTGGCTAGTGGAGACGTTGCAGTCGAGGTCCCAAGGCAGCTTCTTCCCCTTCCATTCTGCAGAGAGCAAACGGTTCAGTTTCCTAGCCCATGCTGTCATGCTCAAACTGAGAACTGACCAAGTGTTGTTTTGACTGACCTAGAGACCATTTTAGGCCCAGGTCGAAGCCTGCTTCGTCCGGCGACGGTTTGAGCACGAACGACACGTGGTGCCGGACCATCAGCGCGTGGAGAAGCAGGAACATGTCCTGCAACAACGTCGTCACGGCCGGGTCAAAAAATGCAGGATTGCAGGCATGCTATATCGTTCAGGATTACAAGTTTAGATCCTCTTTGGCAGGGCTTAGACTTCTCTAAAAATACTGAAGCCAGAAAACCATGTTTTTGTGGCTTCGTCTTCTAGACGAAATGGTTTCGGCTTCATTGATTTTGGCTTGGTTTTAGCTTCGCTTAGCAGGACTTTTGATTGAGCTGTTGGAAAACCTCAAACAAAAATCTCAGCTCGTTTTACCTTGCCCAGCTGCGGAACATCAACGGAGCGGAGGTTACCGAAGAAGTAGAGGCACTCGTCGCCGAGCAGCTCGAGGAGCTCCCGTACGCTCCGGTTCTGGATGGCCGAGTTGAGCTTCACCATCCTCATCACGGTCCGGAGCCCGTCTCCGCCGCCGCCGTCGCCGAACAGCCCTTGGGCGCGGAATCTACCGGCGTCTCGTCCTCGTTGGCCCGTCTTGACACGCGGCGCCGGCAGCATCCTGCTGCTACCACCGCCGGGGCCATCGCGACGTCTTGGAACAGTATTGGGATGGTGCGGACGGTGCTGGTGACGAAGCGATGGGAGAGGAGGAAGAAGGCGAGGCAGGGTTGAGTCCATGGAGACAGGTGAACTGAGAAGGGTCTCGTCTGAATGTGAAAATTGAAATGGACGTGCTGTAGGCGTCTTATACGTCTTGGAGTTTTGTCGAGCAGGCGATGCATGTCCGGCTCGCAAGGAAAGGATTGTTATGTATGAGAGGAGAGAATAAGCCATGCAAGGGTACATGCTCTGACGTGCAACATGCACACGGCTGCAAGTGCAAGCTAGGTTTGGGTAATTGGGTTTGCCAAGGAAAGTAATGAAGGATCGGATGCTTCTTCCAAACTTGGGTTAGGGTCCATGCCCCCATAATCGGTAGTAGGGTACCCTACATCAAGCTTATTCACAGAGTCGTTTTGTGAGCTTCAGGGAGTTTCTGTGCTTCCTCCTTACGGTCGCTTCAAGCTGATATGCACTCTTCCATTGCACCTTTTCTTTTACAACACTCTTCATTACATAATATGAAACTTACGACATCGGTGACAGCTGGGCTTTTTTGTGCTTGGTCTAACACACCTTGGGCCTTAGGGGCTGTTGGCCCACTCTAAATTGGACTCAAATGGCTGAGGTGACAATGAAAAATTGTTGAAATCTTCCTAAGGTTAGAAATTTGCATACCAAATTCATCCAATTCAGAATCTGGATGAGGGAGATATGTCCCATAGAGATCTGTTGTTCCTGTGGGACTTTGGGCCGGATCGAGTTCATCTTTCTCATTCTTTCTTATTGGATCATCC
Source organism: Miscanthus floridulus (assembly GCF_019320115.1). NCBI lineage: Eukaryota > Viridiplantae > Streptophyta > Magnoliopsida > Poales > Poaceae > Miscanthus > Miscanthus floridulus. Next base: position 78,935,220 of record NC_089587.1, read on the forward strand.
TAAGTCTATGCCCATGTATACCATTTCCAAGATTGTCCCTTGGCCTCAAATTTCATGTCATTTTTCAATACACTCCAAAATATGGAATGTGGAATTATTTCAACTTTTCAAGAGGCAAGTGGCATGTTAGTGTATGAATATGGTCAATAATGGCACCAAAACGAGTTGTAAAATATATGCATAAGTAGCACCAACAATATGTAGATGTGTCTCAGCTGTGATAAAACTATGCCTAATTGGTATGGACAAGTATGTGTGTGACTGTTTGTGATGTGATGAACTTCGTGTGGTGGTGCTAAGTTAGATGTGAAATTTTAAAATTATGTACAGATATGTGTGATGCTAGTACTTGGACATTGCCATGATATGCGATGCTATGCATTGGTGTAATGTTTTTTTTTATCTTATTGTGTGATGTTCTTGACATATTATCATGTATTATATATCCTATTGACACTTGTTTGTTGACCCCATGGATTTGATGTAAGGGTAGTCCATGGCACTTGTTTTTATAAATATGTGCTTCCTATGTCGAAAGATACAAAACCTATGATAATTTCTTCAATGTATTTTATGGTGTATTCACGACAAACAACTTAATAACTAGTGAATTTTATCAAGTGATGTACATATTTAAACATGTATAAGAGACAAATTGACTCATGAAGCCTACCAATTCCAAAGGAAAGCATCATGTGGACTTTAGATAGGTTTGAATTTCATTTTGTATTTCAAAACTAAGTATATATAGGTATGTCCTACTAACGACAAAATACAAATCATTATGATTGTAGGTGTATCTAAGCTCAATTAAAACTAATCAACACTATGAGAGACACGAAACACTCATGGGAACTTTGGTTCTATATATGTGTTTGCGTGGCATCC